>NW_022280072.1:716448-719346 GCF_004355925.1 Anarrhichthys ocellatus
CCAACCTCTCCCACCATCTCTCTCTCTGGCTCCGTGCCGCCGTCTCTCTCTCTCTCCCTTGCTCTGTATTTCCCTGTCAAAGGCCAATACAATTATTCATACAGAAATGCCTCTGTACTCATGCATAAAATGAAACTTATTCAAGCTCTGACGCTCACTCACCTGAATACTCAAATGTTGTCAAATATGCTCACAAGGGTGTGCACAAAATATATTCTCCTTTTTACTTTCTTTTTTTTTTTGTATGTATAAATATCTTCATCTCACACAGATCTGGCCTACTACACGCACACACACACACTCACACACCTGTTTGGGGCCATTTATATAAAACCAATATGTACCCAAGGCTATATGAAGGGCTAATGCATAACTCATGTTTAAAGAGAAACGCCCCCGCTGGACTTCTGTATTAACTAATTCATCCTCTGAGACCCGCTCTCCTCACATCAACTCATGTGATTGAGCTTGAAAGATTCATGAGGTTGCGTCTATTAATATCGTCGGCCCCTAACCCACCTCGGTGTCTCCACAGATCTGTGCGACGAGGTCAAAGAGGATGGAAGGGGAAAGACAGGCTGTGGCTGAGGATAACGCTGGTTTTATTGTAGATACACTCAGGCGGTGGAGATATTTGTCAGCTGATCCCTTAACAAGTGAAACTGGGATGCTTAGAGCGAGAGGTATTGTGTGCGATAAAGCTGACTTACAGCCAAGAGTGTAACACAAGTGTAAGGCGAAGAAAGGAGGGAGAGTTGCAGATAGATGGATTCTCAGTGAGTTGCGAGGGTATGTAGAGGAAGACAGATGGATAGGGCCGGTGCTTCCGCGCTGCTCCCCACAGGACATCACATTCAGCTCTTCATTAATGATGGAATGGATTCATGTGTTTGGATCCAAACTAGTGCTTACGTCGATGTGTTGTAGAGTTTTACTGCGATTTCTTGGCCGCTAGTTTTCCTGCAATGTTAGGGGGGAAAGAATGTGCTGTTATGAACAGTTTGATTGCTCACATGAGGCTCAACAGTACAGACTAGGATAAGAGGGTTGAATAATAGAAATGGAAATTCTGGTATTTACTTAACTCTTAACTAAATCTACTCCTTTCTCTCAGTAAAATACCTCCAGGAACCCGGAGGTTTTGTGTCTGTGTGAAGACGCCTCCTCTAAACCTCATTAACGTTAGAATGCAACCGTCTTTAAAAGTAATATTCCCGGATCTACTTTACAGCTGCGGTAGTTCATCGATTCCAATTAATAACTGCTTGAACGGCAGGTCAGAGTCTGGCTGTGTGGCCAAAAGCTTAGAATATGTGCCGATGAAGCAAAGTGCAAAATCTGTAGACATAAAACTCTGCAGGCAGCTCAACATGTGGCTTAAAGGAATAGTTTCACATTTCGTAGAGTTGTTCCGATACCAGTATGGGAAATACCCGATCTGTACATGCTGCCCAATCGGTACCGCACATATGCAATTATCAATAGAGATGAAAAAAAGAAGCAGATGGCTTTGCTTGTTTGCTTCTTTTAATCATCAGCTCTGGATAAAACAGATGGCTGCTGTGTCCGAAATCAATGATGGAAGAGGCTTACGAGTGAGCCATCTTGTGTGCAGTACCGCGGGTGCCTAGCGCAGAGTGTTACGTTAGCCAGAGCTAGCAAAATGTCAGTAAACTAGCAATATTTTACACCCGAAAATCCCATCAGTTAAACCCAACGGTGACTCCCGTGATTGGATCAGTACTCGGTATCGGCCGTTACGCAAGTTCAGCTAATGGAATCGGCATCAGGAAGGAAACAAAATGGTGTCAGAACACCTCATTTATTCGGCATCTTGCTGAGAGTTAGATGTGAAGGTCGATACTATTTTCATGTCTGCACGGTAAATATACAGCAACCACCAGTTAGCTTAGCTTAGCATAAAGGATGGAAACAGGGGAAACTTGCCTGGCTCTGTCCACAGGTAAGAAAAACTGCCATCTAAAGCTTTATTATTTATTCCATACATATTCAATATATAAACTGAAAACATGTTGTAGATTTTGTAGTTAATCTCATTTTTTGGTGAAATATTCCTGTTCTCTAAACAGCTAAAGCATCCTGACAGCCATATAACAACACATGACTCAGTGACTCGGATGAACCGCGCGCGAGGCTCGATGTGACAGCGTGTGTGCAAACGTATGTGTCTTTTGTGTGATTGATGACCAGCAGTTTGTCACAGTTTGTCGGCAGCTGAGCAGCTCCTAAAGGGCTCTGATTGGCTGGCTCAGCCAGTATTCACACGCCTCATTAATTCATCCACGCCATCGGGCTCCTCAATCAGCATCGTGATTGGCTGTGCCCTCCCCCACCACCACAGCCACCCATACTCGTACCACAGTGCCGCCGACACCACCGGCACTGCCTGATTGCAGCTCCTTGGCGTTCAGCTCACTGCAGTAGTCATACTTAGACGTTTTCATTCACAAACGCAGTCCTGCACACAGTAAGAGGCACACAAACACACTCAAACCGTTCAATGCACACATTTCAGTCATGATCTGACACAGAAATTCAGCAACCAAACACAGACACATGGAAGCACACAGACGCAACCTCATGCAAATTCAACCTCAAGCACCTGCAGGTGTGTGCGGTTAAACTCTGTTGACATTGTATAAGAAACGGGGAGACGATGTATTTTCCCAGTTTTCAATCAGCGGGGACACTCTTCCCTCTCCAAACTCCTCAGGACAATGAGAAACAAAGGACATACTGGCTGCAGAGTTGAATGAGAATGAGCTGCAGGGTGTGTGTGTGTGTGTGTGTGTGTGTGTGTGTGTGTGTGTGTGTGTGTGTGTGTGTGTGAGTGTGTGTGTGTGAGAGTGCTGCATGCAGTATTTCTCTGGTATAAAC
>NW_022280072.1:719356-732733 GCF_004355925.1 Anarrhichthys ocellatus
TTGGTTTAGCGTGTGTGTCTGTGTGTGTGTGTGTGTGTGTGTGTGTGTGTGTGTGAGTGTTGTGCTGGATGGAGGCGATGACTCTGTATACGCTGGGTGACATCTGTAAGAGGAAGTGAAGCATATAAAGGCTGGCCACATATAAAGCAGGACAAATTGATTTCCCATGAAGACGGGGAACTGGGTTTTACACAGGGGGGGGGGCAGTGTTCCAGAAACACTCACACAACAACACAAACATACAGACAAACACGGGGACACACACTTATATCATCAAGTATGAATATGGATCACAATATGCTTCGTTCACATTAAAGTATGAGAGAGCCCATGCACTCATGCAGCAATGAATGCACACGTGTGTGGAACTGGAGTTGTTGGCTAGCTTTGCTTTAGCAACCAATGTAAATGCTTGTATTGATGTAAATCCATGTTGCGCAATGTATGTAAACATTGTCTCTTCCAGTCTGTGTGCCGTAGATTGTTTTGTGTTATTTCGAGGGGAATCTGTCTCTATAATAACTAATAATCTAGAATAATATATATTATACTAATATATAATAACTATACAACTATTTTGTTAACTAACTTAATGTAAGTAAACTCAAAACTAGCTAAACCTACGTTGTAAGTTTATTTTAAATAGAGACTGTATGCATGTAGCAACCACAACATTCTCGTATCCTGTGAACACAGAAGTTTATTCTAAGTAGAGTGTCAGAATTTGAAGCGTAGGGACTCTGACCAAGTAGCTGTATCTGCGAGTTTATTATTAATTTGAGTCTGTTTCATACTGTCTCTTTGTACTAGCTTTAATAACTGAATGTATAACTATACCACTAATGTAATATCTTTATAGATGTGCGTTTGTTTTTCATCAGAATAGTTCCATGAAGAAACAAGGTAATTATGATTTTGTCCACAAATATTATTAGTATTGGACAATAATTGCAGTCAAAATCATCAAATACAGTATATCAGCCCATAAACTGGAATCTAACTTTGACTATGAAGCAGGTTCAAAGCAGAAAAATGAAATCCTCTTTGTGAACGAGGAAATGGACAAATGTGTTCGTGTCCTTGTGAGGATGTGTGAATTCTATATGAACACGTGTAAACAGACCATGAATATAAACCCACATGTACACGTACTGCACACGCTTCAGTGACCTAAACATACGGTACAAAAGGGATTTATTTATTTATTTTTTTCTAATCTCCATGGTAGCGGGCCAGAGATTAAAAAAAAAAGAAGCAGAAGACAACAATGAGAGAGAGAGATGAAGAAAGAAAGGATGAAAGAGAACCAGGCCGAGCAAAGATGACTGAGAGGATAACGTCTTTGACCGGGACTGAGGCTGATGGACTGTCAAACAGGCAAATCAGCTGAAAAATAGTAAATAAATCTTCCTTAAGATTTATCAGAAGCCGTGTGTGTTTGGTTCACGAGCCATTTCTTTTCAGAAATAGATTAAAATAGATTCAACATCAGAGCTCCCTCTACTCAGAAACACATCCTTATATAATTTCACTGTCAGTGATTAATTGATTCTGACAGCACTAAGGAAAAAATAGATAATTCCACTCTACTATTTCCTCTTTAAGTATGTCAGAAATAACGACAGGAGGCAGAGAATAGCCTGTCATTCACGCCTCTGGGGAACTGCTCTACTTTAAGAGTAGCGGTATTGTATTTTTTAAGTGTGTATAAGTAAGAAGTAAGGACCAAGAGATAAGGAAAGGAGGAGGGAAGGAGGGGAAGTATACAAGGGAGGATGGAGGGTCAAAGGGAATGGAAATGAGGAAGAAAGCAACAAAGTCGGAGGATGGGTGGAAAAGGAAGGAAGAAAGGAGGCAAGGAAGGAAGCAAGACATGAAAAATGGAATATAGGAAGGAAGAACAGGAGGAACGGCGAGGGAAAGTAGTAGCATAAGCAATCCATCCAAGAGGCAGACGTGTAGGTCCTCTAAGCTGAGGTGAGGTGTGTTAATGATCACACCATGGGCGTCTCGGGCAGATAAAGTTGTCAAGGAAGAGGCCTCAACCCCACACGGCCCCGGAGGGACGCTGCCGCCGCTAACACCAGGAGCCCCAAAGGGACACCTGTAAAACCCTCCTGACTCAAAGGAAATTAGCCCGGTAAGAGAACCACGGGGGGGGGCAAAGGAGGATAAACTTGCCATTTAGAGAGCTCCAGAGGGAGGGAGAGAAAAGAGAAGGTGACGAGGCTCGGAAGTGACTAATGAAAAGGAAGTACAGATGGCGGTGAAGGAAGGAGCAAATGACTGTGGAGGAAGAGGAGAAATAATAATCATAGCATGTCTACAAATGCTTTTGATTCATTATTTCGTGTTACTTTAGAAGTCTTCCACTATCTCCAGTTTCCTTCTTTCTCCTTCTGCAGGGAGACACAAGTAGTCAGTGAGGCTGTATAATACTGGTGGTGGCTTCTCCAGTCCCTGGCTTCTTTTTCCATGGCCGCCTCACCCCCCCAACACACCTCCACACCCCCATCACCCAAGTATATACAGACACTGAAGATGGAGCCAGCGAGTATACACACACACACACACACACACACACACAACACACACACAGTGTCAGTGAGTGGAGTCAGACTGTCAGAGCTGAGGGCTTGCAGAGCGATGTGAGATGTTGTGACACTTTACCTCATTACATTTTCCCAGGCTGTTAAGAATGTTGCAGAAGTGCTGTCAAGCAAAGCGAAGGACCTGTCTGAAAACATTCTCCGGGCACACACACATACCAGGGACACACTCACACACATACCAGGGACACACTCACACAGCCACATTGCAACATGTGAATTGAGATGAATCTTGTCGCTGCGTGACTTTTACAAACGTCTCTGAGACAGGGTTACGGCTCACTTTGCTCGCTCCCTCTCGACGCACAAGACAATCTGGTAAACCCAGACGATTTGGATCGTCGCCGGCTCCCCGTACGTCGTCGGGCCGCCAAGATGTAATTGCGTCTGGGGCTGGTGGTGAGGTATGGCATGTCCTTGCTCATCTTAACGTCTTAGCCAAGTAAGAAGGGGATGAAACATTGTCTCTGTTTACACCAGAAAACCCCAGGATGAGATGACTTTTCTCCAGACGCTGGATGCTGTGATGGGTTGATCAGCGCCGCTCTGAGCTCTCTGGAGAGCAGCGCAGAGCCTTGGGCTGTTCTACAGCTGCTGTGTAGTCTGTCTGTTTCCTCTTGTCCCCGCTGATCCCGATCCCTTTGTAATCCACCCGCACCCAAACACAGCTGAAGGCCCGGGCACACAAACACTAAAGCACAGAGAGACACACCTTCAAAGAGAAACACGCAACGCACATGTTCACAGGTGCCAACAGATACACAGGTCTATAATATAATAGATATGTACAATGTGTATAGCATATTAGATTAAAGACCTAAAAGAAAAGGCCCACCTTAAAAGTCAGTTTAAGTGTACCTCATTTTATATATTTAGAATATTTTCAGCTCTCTACCTTGCTGTCAATCAGCTCTGAAGCTGTTATCGTTGCTTTTTAAAGCCACCCGACTCCATTGACAAAAACAGTAATTTAACCTCACACAACACACAGTTTGCTGGTCTACCGCTGCCTCCATTGGTTAGTTAGTTTGTGTTATGTTGCGACTTTGGTGTTTTTAAAAAGTTAGTTTGGATTCACTTAACCACACTTGTAAACACTCAACAAAGTTAAGTGCGTTGACGTTGAAAAAACGCCGTAGTAGCTGTTGTGGAGTTTTCAATCACATCACAGCTATCACGGATTGTATCGGCGTTCAAATTTCCATTTTTCCCGAAACCCTTTAAGAACGTCTCAACATTTAAAGTTGAGACTGAAAGTTTAGTCTTGTTCTTAAAGAAACAGCAGCTGACAGAACAACAACCTCAACTCAAGGTCCATTTAGTAGCTCTTCCAGAGCTTTCACACCTCAGGATCATGTGACACGATGTGAAGCTCCAGATCAACTACCTAATAGAATGACGTGAGATTGTGTTGTCAACTAACCATATTATGTAAAACATATCACAGACAGAAGTATCACATTTCTTTCAAATAAATCCATCCAAAGTGGAGCTCCAGCATGGTGAAATGGTAGAATTGTGTATAATTTGTTTCTAACTACTGAATTCAACCCATGTTCCACTATCATCTTCAAGTATCTCGGAGATTAAGAAGAACATGGAGGGACTTGTATCCCTCTGCGACGCATACTTTACGGTTTCTACTCTTAAGATATAGTAATCCTATCATTATTCTACGCTACAGCACTACTGTACTTATTATGGGCACGAAACGCATGTTCCCCCTCTTTCATAGCTTTTAAGTGAACCATTTCGTTTCTTAAGCCTACGCTTTGTAACCAAAAGATTTATCATGTAACATATGGAAGGTACTTGTAAGTGAAAATCTGAAAATGAACACCTGTTGGACTTAATTCTCAGAGCGCCGATGCTTTGCTGCTCCAACATCTTTCCTCCTGAGGTAGCAGAAGACGCTAACATTGGGACAAGGCAGTTAAACACGGAGAACTCCTGTATTATTATCCAGCTGCTAGAAGGGAAAGATGTCTAACGGCTTCAGGGCAGTTTGATGGTCCTGACTTCAATGCAGTCTTGATGTCTTGCCAGGTTTTACAGGCTGTAGCTGTCGTAGTTGTAAGTTTAAATGTATTCAGAGTTGCTGTTATGTTTCTCTTCGTTGACCTTCAAGTAGGCGCATGATGTCAGTGTGTCGCACTATTAATGTAAGCTGTGGGGTGTCGACAAAACATGTTTACACATCCAGCAGACTCGGACATTAGCATTCATTGTATGCTTTGTGTTTCTGGCCATGTGGTGAATGTGAGTTGTTGTTGTTCCACCAGAATCCTGAGGAAAATATCTGTTTTTTTTGGCCTTCTGCTTAAATCATGCAGGTAGCGTACAGTTGTGTTTGCGTCGATGAGAGTGGTGAGACTGAACCAGAATATCTAAGTGGTAGTTCGGTAAACCAAAACAACGAGCTGAAAGACGCTAAAGGGAACTGCGGAGTCAGACGATGAATTTGTGTGTGTTCGTCACTACAAGTGACCCCTCTCACGGTGCACATATTCATGTGATCCATCAATAATACATACATTTTGATTAGTGCAGCTTTAAGTTATTGTGGCCCAAAGGGCAGAAAGAGGCTCTTGACCAAAACAGTTGGAAGATGGGAGGCAAGAGCACCACTCACACACATACGTCAAGTTTATGGTTGCAGCTGTGGATCTGCATTATATAAACAACCGCACAATAATTACATTCAGAAACTCTTTCTTTCCTGCACTGTTCACACACACACACACACACACACACACACACACACACAGTCTTTACACAAACAGATGCACGCATTCATATAAACACACACACACACATGCAAAAAAAAAAAAAATCATTATATGCTCATTAATGCTGCTGTACACACTCCAGCATTATAGTTATTGACACGACCCAACATGGTCAATTGAGCGGGCATGCTGTTTGGACGAGTGGCGGTTCAATAGAAAGGTATCCATCTTTGTAGAAGGGCATGGAAATGTCAATGCCCCTCAGCCAGCAAAAAGGAAGTCAATCATCCAGGGTCTCGCACAATGAAAGATGACATACACAAAGAGCCTTTCAGCAAAAAAAAACAGCCTTTGTGTGACAAACATTTCCATTTCAAAGCCTCCATTTTACAAGATGTCATGTCAATTTATTTTTACATAATGTCCGCTGTGGTTCGGAGGCAATTAGGCGAATTTTGAAAAAAGAGTGACCAGATCTGTCACTGCTGTTGGTTGATAAGGTGTGGGGGGGGGGGGGGGGGGGGCGCCGGCGCGGGGTGGGGGGGGGAGGGGACTGCCACCCAGTGTGTTTGCTGGAGTGCTTCTGTATGTGTGTGTCACAGAGAGTAATCGAGCGTACGCTTGCATGAATGTGCGTTTTTCTTCCTTGCAGCTCACAAAAAAAAAAGATTCTTTCTCTGCCGCATTAATGTTGTCCCTCCGTGCCCTCCATACCACCCTGTCAGATGTGAAGTCTCCAGGTGGCATTTGCTGGTTCAAAGGTTCTCTGTGTAATTGATCAGACTGCTGTTTGATCTGTACGGCTGGCATTTAGTCTACAGAAGAAAAATGGGCTTTTCCGGCTCCGTTAGGACAAACTGGCCAGCTTATATGCACCGTGCCTGCCACCTACAGAAGTTTGGCGGGGATGGATGATATACGGCGTATAATAAGACTTCCTTTGCTCACCATCCACCCTCTGCCTGTGTATCTGTACACGTGTAGTTGCATAATGAATCAAAGGCAACCATGATGCATCTATTTCATGCATTTCTTTCTCCCTATAATCATTGTTTCATTCATTATTGCTGTCCCCTTCATCTCTTCACTGACATGTAGACGTCAGTTACCAAAGTAAGCTAATCAATAGCGTTATGAACAATGTGAACACTAGCACTAGCTGAGTCAACGTTAGGCATGCTAAGTTTGGAATAAATAAAAGGGTTACTTTGGATTTTTAGAAGTGGGTTTGTATGTATACTCCCGTGTTCTGCGAGGTAGAATTACATACGTCGCTAATGGAGCGTGGAGGGTTTGAAGAGAACGATTTATAACGACTTCAGTCAGAAAGAGCTGTCGGCAAGATAAAGCGTCCGTGGACAGGGAAGTCATAGAAACGTATTTTGACCACCAAAGAAAGGCCCGCCCAAGCAAATCAATATCAGTGTATATTGTTTATTTAAAGTTTTCACCGCTTTACCTTGCTTTCAGTCCTTTCTGACCAGGAACTGAAGCAGCTACATCGCTCTCTTCAAAGCCACAAGACTCCATTGACAGAAAAAAGTGACTTTACCTTGCAGAACACAGGAGTTGCTGGTCTACTGCTGCGTTGATCGGTTGGTTTGTTTGCGTTATTGTGTGACTTTCAGATCCACAACAGTACATTCCTTATCTTCCTTGGTGGTACTTCTCTAAAATGAGTTTGCCGACCACTAGTACACTGGTATTTAATAGGATATATGTATATATACTTATATATATATATATATATATACATGTGTGTGTAGCAACATCATCATACAGAATCCTACATCAAGTCAAGTAGGAGAATGTTTTTAGGCTTTTGAAAATCATATTTTGATGCTAAAACATACGTATGTCGACCAAAACTCAAACGGTCGGATTTGAATACATACAATCCCAGAACGAGTAATAATGGACCCGCCCTTTAATGCAGCTCTTGTTATCAGGTTTATTCACAATTTGCCGAAGTCATTTCATCTGAGTTACTTTTGCAGAAACAAGACTCTTAGTTCTCCTCAAATATTAAATAGCTCTAAAAGAGTCACACGTAGTGCTGAATTTCACGGCTCTCAGCGCTCTTATAAACAGCTATTAGGTTGTCAGGCAAACAGCTGCAATCTTGACCTTTGATGTGGATGTTCGTAGTAGTTTTGACATTCAAAATGGGCAGCTGGCATCCGTACTTTCTCTCGAGCTAAACACAGGAACACCAAATACTTAATATCACAGTCAGAGTGAACCTCTTAACACCCGTGCAGAGGAAATTGTAGCTATTTTTGTGTCAAAGCCAACAAATGCCAAGTTAAAAAATACCTCAAATGCTTCTCGCTCTAACATGTGCTATTATTTGATGTTGTGGGTGAATATTTATGAGTGTTTGGAGGAGAGCATAGAAAATTTGCAAAACAACTCACTGCTGCGAAATCAACAAAGATGACCAAAAGAAGTCAGACGTTGTTCAGTTCATTGTAATGAGCTGCGGAGGACCGATAAGGACACAGACAATTCAGACAGGGGCTGTCATCAGGGAAATAAAAAGAGCCTTTCTCTCTGCAAATAAATACTCAAGTAGCATCAAGTTCCTGGGATACGTATAGTGACCTCGGACCTAATTTCACTGAAACAATAATGTTCAGAATTCTTTTAAATATCACAATAAATACAAAGTATAAAAAAGGATCAACAACAAGCATATTAGTGACAGAACAGCACTTTTGTACCTTTTAAGGATAAATGATTTCACCGCCATTCGTGTCCCATATGAAACAAAAGGCCGGTGTTGACTTATTTTAATGTAAAGTTGAGCATTACATACGGAATTTGTTACGTAACAAACATACTTATTTTGAGCCAAACTATGATCTTCTACTAAAACGGAGAACAGGGACTATTTGTGCCGCCAAGCACGGATTGTAACCTCGGAGATCTGGACCAAACAAATATGTTTTGTATATGATATAGATTATGATGTGTAGGCCAAGACATTGCTGCCGCACGGCAAAATCTGATTTATTCTCACAAATATTGCACCTCCTGTGATAATATAATAGCATCTTGAAACATTTTATATTAAATGTTCAGCCCTATTATTTGTACATATTATCTATTATGAATGTAACTCTAAAAAACAAAGAAATACAGAAAACTCTGGTGTGAAATAGCCCAAAGTGTTCACGTGTGACCCGATCACTCACAGTAAGAAGCTGATAAAGACATTTTCGAGGCTTATCTTTATAGATAGTCCTCACTTGATCACTAACATGGAAGAACAATGTTCGTCTTTAAACTGTCAACTGTAGAGTTAATAATCTTAATAGTCCAGTGTCACGTCGGAATTTATTGATTTCTGCTCTTTGTAACTTTAATGAAAAGATTTGTTCATTCTTCGGCAGACACAGAATCTCATCACGTCTCATGCTACTCAGCTGACACCTTAAAAGCCTTCAGATCCATTGAGCTGTGCTTTTATGTTGTCATTTGTGTCTAAAGTGTGTCTTTTAATTAATCCATAGCCCTCTCAGGATTCTCTAATACTCACTTAGAGTCCTGATATGTGATTTAAAGTTAATACGTGTTATCTGCAGATGAAGAAGCCTCTTAAATCCTCCGGAAGAAAACCTTCCACTACTTGTCCGGATCCTGCCTCATTATTTGGGCACAGGATGTTCTCCACCTCCTCAGTGTGAAGGCAGATAGACTGTCGGTAATGCGTTTCTTATTATCTTGGAGAGTTGACAAAGTTTGTCCTTTTCAAAAAAATCACATCCTACTTCCTACAACCAGCAGAAGGATTGGGACATTCCCTCTCTTGCAGGTATATAACCATGACCTACTTTTTATGGCAGAGTTATTAGACCTCTAAGATAATGTACCATGTTTTAATGCATGCCAGACCTTGGCTGAAATATCGATTCTTCTCTCCAAGCTTTTATTACCCTCTGAGTGGGCTCTCTCTCTCTCTCTCTCTCTCTCTCTCTCTCTCTCTCTCTCTCTCAGGACTCGTCCTGGCTAAACCCACAAGGATTCATAGCCATGAAATTGCTGATTGCTGTTGAGGTTTGATTTATAAAACGGAGAAAGAGCTGTTTACTTTTCATTTGGCCTGAGCGTTCTCAAACGCCTCGGCTGGGGCATAAAATGAAAGTGTAAATCTCACCGTTGTAAAGTAGAAAAAGGACCAAAGTCAGGAAGGGAGGGACGAGAGCGTCGGGGAGGACGGGGAGGACGGGGAAGGTGACGGAGTTGATCTTGGTCTGAACGGAGCTCTGGACGAACAAAGTTAATAGAAATTTTATTTGGTCTATTGAACTGACATTCAATAGACCATCCCCCGTCCCCCGTTTCCCCAAAAGGGATGGCTGACCCAGAGCCTTCTCTCACCCCTCTCTCTCTCGCTCTCTCTCACTCTCTCTCTGTCTCTTTTCAATTATTCATACCCTGGTCTCGACACATGCCTGCAGTAAGCCTCCGGATACTCTGTCAACCGACACCACCCCCGGTTTGTCTGACTGCCGTCTCACTATCCTCCCCCGTATTCCTCTAACTCCATTTCCCCATCCTCCGTCTTCACACTCGCCAGCTATCCTCGGATACACACACACACACACACACACACACAGATAGCGAGGCGGGGATAAACAACAAGAGCAGGTTACATATTTATCCTGTAATCAAACATTGCCTTTCCAAACTATGTATTTTTCAATCAGCGGTGAACCAACTTGAATCCCCAATTTGGTATTTGTGTCTCCTCTGCCATTATGTTGGCCACGTCAACTTTTTTCACACTCATTGACTGCCTTCGACCCGACAGATTCAAATGAATAACGCTGGCTTAAAGGAAAGCCGGATAGCGTTGCTAGTGCTTTAGCTGTCCTTCGGTTATCACCACGGTGGCTGGCACCTGTTTATCCCTCCATCCGATGCTCTGCCAGCAGATAAGTGGAGCGCTGCTGTCCTTGACTCCCTGGAGACTGAACTAGTGCCCGGGCCTGATTTTGTTGTACTGGGGAGCGAGCCAGAGAGTCGTGGACACACACACACACACACACACGCTGCCACCTGCTTATTAAGTTGGATGGTTCCCTCATTAAGCCAGTTGGGCAGAGTGGAGTTTGAGTGGGCTTTGAGTGGACGGGCCCACTGCGCTCTGGCCCTCAATGCTCTGCTTGAGTCGAGGTGAGGTCGACACGACCGTCACTGAGGAACAATGTGTTGTCTCCGCCATATGGTACACAAGGGTAACAATACAGATTTATGAGCATGGATCCCCACTCCACTCAAGAAATGTTTAGCTTGTTGGTACTCAGGTTAAACCTGAGTTTCACGTGTGAGCGTGATTTTAGTTTAGAGGCCGGTCGTTGTCCGCTATGCAACTTAAACAAACACTGGTCTCCGGAGGGAGAGTCCCATGATTTGTGATGGACTAATGCATGCTTTGATTAAAGGTATTTGTGATGCCTCAGAAACAAACGTAATCTGGGAGAAAATACGTAATAGACAATACAGTTTCGTTGTGGAGGAAGCTAGTTATCAGGAGACTAGGCTGCAATAAGCTATTGTACCCAGTAGCCAATGTACATCAGACCAGACGAATTTTTAATCTTCTGTATACCTTTTCTGTACAAAGACAGTGAGTGAAATCTACCATGCCTCAATCTGAAGCCAGGTTTGGTCCTCAAATGTTAATCTCGCGTTTGCCAGAGCTGCATTTTATCAACCTCAAAGAGGCCAGATTAGTTGTGAGTGAATCTTACGCAATCAAGTATCAAGGATCAGTTTGGTATCCATTGACCACCTTTGTGCTTGACTTTCTTCATATTAGTAAACAAGATGGTCAGTTTACAGCAGTGTCTCTAGAGTATCACTGTGTTGGTTCCAATGACAGATGATGTCCACCTGCCTACTGTAGCCCCTCTAATAGCTGATGTTCAGAGTTGTACTTTATTGACCCCGGTGCTCCTAAAATCCAGGGGGTTCCTCCGCTCCTTCGCCCGGTGCTGTCGTGCTTAATGAGGCCAGATGCTGGCTCGTATCAGGGCCCGGTAGCTGTTCTGGCAACCTGCTCATCTGTTGGTTCGCAGTGTAGAGGGAGCCATTTTCAGGGTCTATCATTCATCATACATCCTATTTTTAATTACATGGAGTTGCTCAGAGGTTCATTCAGGGGTCTGTGTTCATGTAGTCATTTTTAATATGGATTGTTTTGGGTCATATTAGTCTGTTTCGACCACCAATACTTGTTATATGCACCGGAAACACTTACGTTGGTCCGTATCACATTTATTGTAAAGAAAAACCTCCTGCAGGCGGCTTCATTTCCTCAGACAGGTTTCTATGACTTGAAGCCCGGTTGTGCTGTTTGTCCTTTACCTTCAACACCACCCCATTTAACACCATTAACCGAGCATGGCCTCTCTTCACTGCCAAGCGCCTTTAGAGACTGGGGCCTCTTGTTGGATGGCGGTTAACTGTCACAACTGGCCAATAATCCTGCAGAGTAATGTTTTCACTCAGTGGTGATTGCAGAGTCTTAATGGTGAATTAAAACTTCAATGATCTCAAATGACTTCATGTTACGCTGTAATAAAGGCCCATGATGTGTCTGGCACAGGACACCTCATGCAGTTCATTGTTATTACACCCTGTCCCTACCTTTTCCTTCAGTTACCACTGGCTTTATCAATAGTGTTTCAGTCTGTCAACAACTGTTTCCTGTGTGGCTGATGGTTCACTTTTACAACCGTAACTGACTTTAGCTTCTATCTTTATATCTTTAACCTGTTTCCACTGCTGAATCAGTATTACATCCTGGATATATCCTTCAAACACGACGTAGACACTTCTGTCTGCTTCTCTCTGAAATCAGACAGAAACAAGATCATATTTATTCAGGGAGTGCAGTTAGTGACAGTGTGGGCTCTGTGGTAGCTCTGACAGCTTGATGGAGTAGCAGCGGGGGGGGGGGCAAGGCTTAGCGAAGGATCAATTGTAAACCACTTTGTGCTGTATTCTGTGCATGAAAGTTGCGAGATAAAGCCAATTCATTCATTCAGTGTATTGCTTTTTTCTGGCCCTTACAAATTTGGATCAGCCCTCCGCTTGATGTCGGATCATCTGGACCAGACTTAAGACTCATTTTCTGTAGAGGGGCATGTGTGCGACTCTCTTGCTATCCCACGCTGTGTTTGTCAACTCTCTTTTTATATATATTTTATTTTTCCACCCTATCATGATTCAGACAGACAAATACACAACGATACGCTGAACAAACACGAATGCCATCTCGTTCCGACTCCTCTGGCTGGGTCTCTACCTCCTGCATCAAATCCAGCCTTTAATATCAGCCGGCCCAGAGCAGAGCACAAGCAATGAAGCTGTCATGCTGTTTTATCCAAACAGACTCCTCCGCCCCGAACGCTGTCTGCCTGCAAAGCCTCTGTGATCCAACCCTGAAACTAGCCAACTTCCCGTAGTCGCGGCATCACCTCTCCCCATGTTTTCATTACCTCTCCTTCATTCAGGATGTTTTTGAGCATCTCTATATCCCAAAAATCCTTCTTCACTCTCCCTCCTCTCCATTCACTTTCCCCTTCCTTCCTCTCCCATGACCTCTCTCCAAGCCCCCAAGGGACTCACTGCGTTGTTGTGATGGCAGAGGGTTGCGGATCACCAGCTGCAGTTTTAATGATTTTGCCCCCAGGCACAGATCAACCGGAGAAATACAGTTACCATTTTTCAACAGATTGGGAACTCTCACCCCTGCGACGCCTCTGCGAAATATGTGTGAATATGTATGAATATGCATGCGAGTGTGCACATTGCGCGCAAACATTTGGACTTCATGTTGATATTGCATCTAAGAGGTGCCGTCTGACATTGATTGGGGCGCTTCTGCACATACATTAAGATGGATTTGCACACTGTTTTTGTAGTTACTAGCAACACGGCTGGTGAGCGTTGCTGTTGAGGAAGAAAGCTCCCCCCCCCCCCCTCCACCCTCTCTCTCTCTCTCTCTCTCTCTCTCTCTCTCTCTC
>NW_022280072.1:732833-750801 GCF_004355925.1 Anarrhichthys ocellatus
CTCTCTCTCTCTCTCTCTCTCTCTCTCTCTCTCTCTCTCTACCTTCCACACCACTCTGTACTCTCCTGCAGAACTGCAGCACGTCCTGCAAACACATTGAAATTAGCACCATGTGCTTCAGTGCATCCCAAACCGCTCACTGATGAAGTTCAATCAATTTCGCTTTAATTATAACTTTCTCAGAAACTCCTCTAATCTCTCCAACAAGTTTGATCTCGCCAGGGGTATGTTCAGTAAAAAGCTATGGCAGGTAGTTTAAAAAAGTAGCCATTTGGTGTGTGTGTTTGCATCTAACCTGACTCGCCCCCTGTCTTTCTCTCTCCCCCTTTTCTCCCCCTTCAGACATCGATGACTGCCAGTCTAATCCATGCCAGAACGGAGGAACCTGCATCGACGAGATCAACTCCTTTGTGTGTCTTTGTCTGCCCAGCTACGGAGGAGCCAGCTGTGAGAAAGGTAACGATGTGGACCAGAACTCCGCTTTTCACCCGACAAAAGGCGTGTTTTGTTTTGTGAAAGCAGAGAGCGGAGATAGAGGAAGGAGAGGATGAGGAGATGGAGGAAATGATTGAGAGTAGGAGGAGGAGGTGGCAAAATCGGACAAAGAAGGAAGACAAGGCAGTGAAGGCAGATAGGGATGAGACAAAGAAGGTGGAGAAGCGAGGTGGCGTGACAGTGGAAGATGAAGATAAAGAGGGGGGGAAGGGCGTAGGAGGAGGTAAAGCACAGTAGAGGAAGATGATGATGCTAGAAGAGACAGAAATGGAGAGTAAACAACGCGGTTGAGGAAGATGGAGATAACGAGGATGTGTAAATGGAGAAGTGGGAGGAAGAGGACATGAGTGTAGACAAAGAGGAGGAAGAGGAGGTGGGAAGCCCTTTGGAATAATGTGTCAGGTTTATACAGGACACCTGCGTCCAGCTGGGCCCTTCTCTCATTACGGTAATTCCCCTGTGAGAAGGGGGCCGCGAGGGAGGCTCTTCACAAACTGCATGTTACATGAAAACATGGCCGACATGTTTGTGCAAAACAACGGTGAGGAGAACAAACAGCTGCTGTATACATTAGAGTTGATCGTATGGGGTGTTTCATCAGAAGAATACGCAGATCTTTGAAAGGAGTTGATTGATTCAAAACAATTTCACCCGGATTTAATGTCCCGAAAGTAAACACGGTTTTGTGACATTATGAGAAAATGTTATTTAGCAGCAGACATTGGGGAAATGAGGAAGTGCACAAGCTGCTTATTATGAGCCAGATTGTCTGATGGACTGGTTTAAATACAAGATAGAGCTGAAAAGGGTATTTTTAAAATCCAATTTTCACCAAAATGATTACATTTCTTTTTTTTTTAGCTTACAAAATGACGCTGATATATAGAGAACACACATATAGAGTGACCTTTCACCTCAACTCTCAGCAGAGTTGCTACTTTGAATATCAGTTTCTTTCTCTGTGTCTGGCTTCCAGTGACTCCCTCTGCTCTTGACTGCTCTGCCGGGGTCGGAGCAATCGATAGAGAGAGAAGTCGGACATTTTAAATGCTGCAGAAACTTCAGTACATTTGGCTCTAACAGAACTTCCAAATCATCTTTTCACTTTGCTCCGTGTGTGCCGAGCTAGTTCGCTAACTGCAGTAGTTTGGCAAAGCAGCAGCAGCCACCGACACACACCGGCTACTGAGGAAACTTTGGTCTTTTTCAAGCTGGACTCTATCTTCTCATGTTCTCGTGTCTTAGTGACTAATTGGGACAAAATGTTTGAAACTGGTCCAACATCGAGTGCCATCGCTGCAGACAGCAGCGGCTAAATGGACTGCATTTTAAACCTTCGCTTTCATTTCTACACCATCATTGTACCTCCACTAAAAGTGCTTGTTTTCACTGACGTCTTCAGATTATTATTAGTGTCTGTCAACATATTCATCCGTGACAACACCGGCGCTCCTCTCTCCAACTCTCTCTCACATTTCCACCGTTGTCCTCCGGCAACAAGTTACCTCTTCCGAGATTTCACTTAGCTTGTTTGGTTCAGTTGCTAAAGTTGACGTTTCTGGCTTCTTTTGGCTGCAAAGGTTTAAAGTTAGTGATTCAACTTCGGCTAGAAGCAATGGTTTCAAACGTGTGTTTAGAGTTAGATAGTAATAAATGAGAAGCCAGGCTTTGAAAACAATGAAAAGGGGCTAACGGTGCATTTGTACATTGCAAGCATCGTCTCTTCA
This sequence comes from Anarrhichthys ocellatus, assembly GCF_004355925.1. Lineage (NCBI taxonomy): Eukaryota > Metazoa > Chordata > Actinopteri > Perciformes > Anarhichadidae > Anarrhichthys > Anarrhichthys ocellatus. The sequence goes on from NW_022280072.1 coordinate 735,056, forward strand.
AATGCAATGCTGGACCATAACATGACATGTTGCACTTTTGCAGCGGTAGCTTCACAGTGAACTGAAGTGATGTTAATCTGCAGGTGTGTTTGTATCATTCAACGATCAATTTGACTTAATTGATAAGCTTTTAAGAGGTGATTTCATAGATAAGTTTCAGCCATTTGTAATATTTGGCCCTATGAATAAAATAGACTTCACTTGATTAGATGAATACGAGGGGCCACAAGAGGGATTGAGTGGAGAGAGGGAGAGTCCACCAGTGAAATAGGAAATTGCTCGAGTTTAATCTTACAGTATTCCAAATGCTCGTTAACTTTCTGATCTTTCACTGAATTTAACTTTGGTATCTGCTTTTTATAATTTCCCTGCGGTCATGGCTGCTTTTTAAATATTCATGCCCCTCCTGTGGTGCAGAACATACATAAACAAGAAAATAACAAGAACATGAATTAGTACGTAGTGTTGTGTTTCAGGCAGTTTTAATCTTAAATGTACAGCTTCTTTAAATCAAGGCCGCTTGATTGTCTCTCGGGTTTTGATACTACCAGCCTTCGGTGTTGCATGTGCGCCCTATAAAGTGTGTGTTTTCCCTCCCCTCCTTCCCACACACACACACACACACACACATCTCCAGGATGTGCCTCTCATTTGACATGAACTGGAGCTGTGGGTACATCTCCTCTCCTGCTGCGTCGCTGCCTTAACGCCTAATAGGGAGCAGCGGGTCTGATTGTGAAACTCTAAAGTCTCCGTCTTCATGCATCTTACGTTTCTCCGCACTCTGCAGAAATGTTGGATTCTGCTGTGAAAAGTACACTTCGCACCAGGCGTCGCTCTGCCATTTCGCTGTGATCTCAGTTTGATATTCACTGGGGAGGGGGGGGTCAGAACCGCGACATGAATGCTGGAAATGAACTCATCCGTTCCACCGAGGCTTTCATCCATTTAAATGTCAGGCAATTGGTCCCTGTCTCACCAAAGTGGTCCGGTTCTCTGCGTCTCATTTGCTGTGTGCTTCTTGAATGTGCATGTGATGTGCATGTGATGTGCATGTTTGTGCGTGTCCAGAGGGGTGTACCATGAAGAGAGATTAGGTACGCTGAGCCTAACACCATGCAGAGTCTTTCTCTTAACCGGGCGTGATTGCCATCGTGCATTACGCTGCACGCTGAACCTGGTCAGGAGCAGCTTTAAAACACGTACCGGGCCCTTGGTACCAGAGTTATCAGAAGTTCTAGTTGGAGGGAGAGGGTGTTTTTCTGGCAATATTCTACTCGAGCGATGCAGATTCTCAGCTGAGGGAACGCGACAAACCTGTCGAGCCGTGCATTAGTAATGACACCGAACGAAGAAGTTCTGACCGGGAAAATCTGAGCAAGAACACAGTTTCATTTTATTCACAAAGGTTGTTCTTGGCCATTTGCCTCTGCAGGCTCTAAAGAAATAGGTACCATACAATAATAGTTCAGTATATTATTATCCAGTATGACGTCTACTCACGCAAATCAGTTGTTCAGCTAATTGTACGTAAAACACGAGCAACCCATAAGTACGAATCCTTCAGTTTTACCGGCACGATAAACAAGAGCGGTCAAACAGTCCGTGTCCGTTCCTCAAGTATTCGTATTCCTATTCATGTGAAGTCCGCTGCTCCCTGTCTGATACCTTCACGCGTCTAACTGAGACGGCACTTTAACTGATAAACAATATGTTCTATTCTTCCTGCACTGTGCTGGTGGGTATGCTGTGTTTTCGTTCCTTGCTGGCTACAAAATAAAAGTGCCCACACCTTTCTCTGCTCAGTTTTCACCTCTTTATCGTGTGATGTTCACCGTGCCGTAAAATGAGTCTTTAACTTTAGATTTAAAGATTGATTCGTCATTGGTTTGTTATTAGACGTGAAGTAATTTTCATACTGATTCAAATAAACAATTTGATAGTATTCTATATCTTTTGAGTCTTTTGCTAAATGAATTAAAGCCCTGTCTCATTGAGAGTGCATTCAGCGGTAAAATGAATATATTCACATACAAATATACACAATTAGTCTGCCGGCATTCGTCTCCCCCTCCGACCTTATTTGCTGTAATAATATGTCTTTATTCTTCGAGGCGGCGCGCTATCGGTCCATTTCGTGCAGTAGGAGAGTCAAATGGCGCCCAGCGAGAGCGTGCAGAGAGCATGCAGAAGAAGAAGAAAGCCTCTCTCAACAAAGCAAGTAGATAACCATCACTGTGGCTGCAGGTCGAGTCAGAACGCCCGACTCTCTGTCCACCGCGCGTCGTTGGTTCACCCCCCCTGTGGTTCACGTGCTGTGAGCTCACAGCCTTGAATTCTGGGTAAATCCGGTCTGCTGCTGGCCTGTTGCCATGGTGATCCCATCTTAGAATCAATAACTGTGAGAAGTCCTCCAGCGAGAGAGAGGATGACGTTCATATTTACATTTTTGTCCGTAACAAAGAAGCTTGAGAGTTTTAGAAATTCATTCTACTTTCAGCATTTTTCATATTATTCTAATATTCAGCTCACTGTAGTCTTGCAAAACAACTCTTGCAATTATTTTTCCAGCGGTTCAGTATCAGTAAGGTCTGTTGAAAAGTTGCACATTTGCGATTAGAGTAACAGAGACATCAGTCAGCTGTTTCGCTCTGGAGTCTAACCTGCTGTTTCTTTGACTCGCTGCCTAATCAGCAGAGGCAGAAACCGAATCTCTCCGAGCCTGACTGAAGGGAAAAGTGACGGAGGAAGCATTAGCTGGTTCCTTCTCATCAGCTTCTTTCCTCCAGTCTGTCTTTTAATCCGTCGTTCGCTCAGACTCCCTCGGTCTCTTTAGAGAGAAAAGACAACATAATGTACACGTGTAGGAGGGTTTACTTTGCTATTCCACTACTGTAGACACCTCTGTTTCATGTTGGCTTCCTTCTCCTCTTTCCTCTTCATACCTCTCTGCTGTCACTCCCTGCAGTCCTTTCTGTGCCTCTCATCTCCGGTGCACCACAGGAGGTTTTTGTCAGTCTGTGCGAGTGTGTTTGTGTGTCGCTGTATGAGTGCGTCTGTACAGACCACATCTGCTGGTTCTCTGTGACTGTGTGTGTGTGTGAGTGTGTGTGTGTTTGTGTGATGCTTTAGCATTTCTTAGAGCTGTGAAGTTAGAGATCTTTCAGCGTACAGGCGTTCACGCAGCGAAACATTTGCATGTGTTTGTACTTGTGAGGACCCTCATTGATATAATGCATTTTGTAGTCACAAATAAAGGCCTTAACCCCGACCCTTAAGGCCTTTACACATGCACCAGGGGCATTTTTTTGTGCGATTAATTCACGAGTCAATATATTTCTTCGAAGAGGCAAAAAAAACGATTGTTTTGTGGAACAGGGTCGATATTCTGATCTTCTGCACCGCAGACAGATTCATAACGTACACTACAGTGAACACCAACAGGGAGGATCGAGCCAAGATGGCAAACTTTATTGCTCCTTTCAACCTGGACAAAAGCCTCGATCCACTCCCTCTGTTCTTACCTTTCACAATAAAAGCCCCTAGACATATACCCTTTAACTGTTTATGAATACTATATTTCATTTCTGTTAATGCCACACACTGACCCTTGTAAGATGCGAGGTGCCGCCAAAATGTTGGCACTTTCCCAAACATCCTTCACTGCTCACGGTCTAAAACTCTACAGTAACACACAGTAACACTCACGTTTCCCATTTGCTGCGTTTCTTTTCTGCTTTGGTGGCACACTAACTGATACTACTGCTGATACATTATTTGCCCACACAAACACACAGAGCTCTACCGACCCATGTGCCCTTCCAATTATCGAAATATTTTCCTCCTCTCTGTTTATCCTATCCTCAGACGGCAGCCGAACATTTCTGACTCCAAGCAGTAAACTACAGTGTTGTCAGTAACTCGTGGCTACAAAACAACATGCTAAATAAAGCAGTAATCCTCTCTCTTTTCCTCCGTTTCCTAACTAACAATCTACAAATTGGAAACAGAAAGCTTGCGTTAAAAGGATTGTGTAGCTAATTAATCCCACGGTGTCTGGCTGCTGCTTGGTTCTATGTGAGGAATGTGTTTCTCACGGGCAACATCAGCACTTCCATCCGTCGTCTCCTCCACCGCCTCCTCTCGTTGCCCTGCTGCCATATGTCAAATCATCCATATTTATTCATTTTTATTCGACTTTTTGGGAGAAAAGTTCCTACATCCCCCAGTCGGCTGCACAGCTGTTACTGGCAACTGTGACTGGGAACTAATGGTTGAGCAGCATACAAAGTTTACTGACAGAGTTCAAGGTGACATTTAGGATTTTTTGGTACGACAGAAACACGTTTCTGAACTGCATTTAGGAGAAAATCCTATCTTATCTTAGGATAGGAATCTAGCTATTACAGAACCCTCCTAGCTCAAGGATATCCCAAAATAGGACTCCTAAACTAGGATGGCATCAACCCTGTCCTAAATTCAAAATAACTGCCAAAAATTGCAGCAGCACTGTGCACAATGATGATGGGGAACATGAACACTGGCATATAACGATTGATAATATCATGAATAAATAATAAATGATTAAAAGTGGGATTTCCATTACTCCACCGACAGGATTAACACCGCTGACTCGTCGTCGCTCACATTGAACGCCTGTCTTCTCTTCTCCATGATAGCACGTTAGCTAGCCTTTAAGAAGTGAGAGCCGTTGATATTATGCATATATATACATCTCGAGTAGCCGACCAAAGATAAGAGAGGTCTGACACGGGATAGGACACAGACACGACTTTAGGAATCACTTCTAGGATGATATGATTTTTCCTATCTTTGAAACTTAAGTGAAGACGGGACAGGCCGGATATTTCTCTGTAATGAGGCCGCAGGTCAGTTTATACAAACGCACACACGATACACATTTATGCGCAGACACACAGCAGTCATTTGACAGTAAAACAAACAACTAGACAGCGTTACAGGATCCCTGAAGAAAAGTGGAGCACAACTTCCCCTCCAAAGAGGACGGCGGGTGAATCTGGGGCAGACAGATAGGAGGACTTTTGAGTACGTTGACGCCGACAGCAACACCAGTGCTGCAGATTGGAGGCAGGCAGCAGACAGTGTGTGGCCTACACACTGAGACTAATGAGCAGGAGAGCAGACTGAGCTCACTAACAGCGGTGGGAATTGCTACCCAAAGCTCCAGATGCAGTCTCTCTGTCATTCACTCTCAACCTCTCATCCGACCTCACCTTCTACCTTCTCTCTCCGGTGTGAACGCTCTTACATTTTATATTTCAAAGGTATTTTACTTCGGGGCAATGTTTGCAGTGATTTGCACATTCGATAAATTGAAGGCATAAACAGCACATCCCTAGGAACTGCTTCCACATTGGACAATTCACCGTTTACGTCCAGTGCCAATGTTCATTGCTCATGCATAACGTTGTGTATATTTATGTAGCGTATATCTGACTTTGCAGGAAAACGGAGTTGACATCCACTTACAGACCTGCAAATGCTGCAATTACTGTCACCACAACATTTAACCAACTGTACCAGTGTTTTACGTGCCTAACCCTATAACCAGAGTTTATTTGCCTTAATGATGAATGTTTACTGACCTTAAAGGGGAAGTGCACTGATTTAAATCTGAACAAAGTCAGAACAAAAAGAGGTAAGGATTTCATAATCACGTTTTTTGCATTTTGTAATGAATTTGTACTGTAGTAGTATGTAAGTAAAATTGATTTATTTGGCGCTTATCACAGACATAAGTCACAAAGTGCTTAGCGAGAGCATTATAACATAGATATATATATAAGAAAGCATAGGACACTAAGTGACTACAGAAGGGCCACTAGTTTAAGAGTGCTAAAGAAAAGTAAACGTGTGAATGATCTTACCACATTAAAGCCGTCCTTTTGTTGAACTCTTGTTTCAAGTACAGCTACAAGTCTCTACTGATTCTAGAGGCTCGGACCAGGTTTTCTTCCGTCATCAGTGTCAGTCACTTCGCCCTTATCGTGCCGTTGCTTCTGGGCCAGAGGTGTCCATTCATGAACTCTCATTGGTCAATTAGATACGTCACTCCAAGCTTATCTCCTCTCTGCACTCTCTTGTTAAGCCTCAGTACACCGAGCACTTTGCCTGAACTTGTGATCTACTGGCTGCTGTTTGATGTTCTTTGTTTGTTATTTCCTTTTATTTATTTATATATATATATCATTGTTCTTCGAGTGGGTGGGGTTTCTGACTCAGCATCAGCTTTTCAGAGTTGGCAGAGAGACCGAGAAGGAAGGCGTCTGAGTTTGCCAACTTTGCCGCGATGCCTTTCTGTCCCGTCCCTGACGACTCAGCAGCTCAAAATTAATTTGTGTGTATCCTCCGGGTCTGTAGAGGCTACTAATGCTAATGAATATTCATGCATTCTAATAACAAGTCCAGAGGGACACGTGCCAACACTGAGAAGAGAGACCTGGAGCTTCTTGGTTTACCTCGCTCACAGTGAGACACAAAACACAGGCAGGTACACACAAGTTCTGCCTAATCCTGGCTGAGGCTATTCAAGTAGAATAACAGCAAGGCGTCACTCTCACTCCATATCATTGCGTTCGACGCCGTTCTCTCTCCCAACAGGAAAGCTGGAGGGATCGGGGGCTAATTTATTCTCATTCTAGGTGATTAATTAGACAATGTTCCTCAAGCAACTGTCATTCTCTTCTCCTGTGTGGAGGGAAGTTCAGGCAGAAAAGAAAGAACGTAGAAGAGAAAAGAGAGGAAGCATCAGAGCAGGTGTTTCAATAGATGAAGAGAGAGAGATGGAGGGAGAGAGGAGAGTCTGTATTCCTCTGCTGTGCACTAATGAAGGTTTGTGATGGAGCGGTGTAAAACACTACAGTGAGCTGGGCTCGAGGTTTAACACGCCGCTCTAACTTCCTCCCTCTGATATTCTCAGGCTGTGATGGCCAAGTTACGAAGCCTGGCTCGTACTTTTGCACTTCCTTTTGTCTTTCATTTACCGTCAGCACACAGCTGAATCCACCACAGGAAGTTTTACCATTTGAGCTGAAATGACAGCTGGCGGCAGCAGAGAGGAGAACGTTTGTAAAGTTTGAAGGGCAACGGTGTGATCGGCTAAAGGAAACTGTGCAGAATCTGGTTGGTTAATCAGCTGATCGAGTAATCACGGGAGAGAGAGAGAGATTATGAATGAAAAGGAGAGTAAAGAGAGGCTGAACTTCTGCTTTAAGCTCTATTCATTACCTCAGTGATCATTGTCAACATGAGTTTGTGGTTATCGCTAGCTTCAAGTCTTCTTCAAGTTCATTTCGTAAATAATGGTCCCATATAGAGCCAGTTAGACGACAAAGCAATATATGCTTTAGGGGCGGGGCTAATAGGCCGCTGTTCGGGTCCCTTATGAAACCAAAAGTGAACATCGACCGTACGCTTATTACGTAACGTTATTTTAAAGTTACATTTCGCTCGAGAGTTGGTTGTGATGTAGTTACGCTTTAGTTATTATTTGAACACAAACCATGATATTGTTTTGTACCATAAACAAGTAGTTTTGTTGCCTAATCCTAACCGTCTCATGTGACATTGTGCGTTTCTGCAGGATGACACAAAACTCATTTTTGGTTCAGAAACGTCGACGTTCATCGTTCCCCAGGTTTGCAGAAATGTACAATGCAAACATTGTTTTTTTATGGCGACTGGGTTGGTGTGCATTATAATACCGGCCCGTTCCTTTTAGAATAATACTGCTGCAGTAAATACACAGATATGTTGCTTGTGTGTGCCGTCTCCACCGATACACACTGTTTACGCTTTGATTGAACTGTCTTTTTGCCCGTTTACTGTACAGGCCTCCCCGCTGCCCTCCCTTTTACCTTGGCCTCCTCCATCAGTGTGCGAGGACACGTCTGTGGGCTAATTACGCAGAATGAGCCTTCAGACTGACATCAGTCATTCATGCTGCGCTCCAGAGATGTTTCACTGTAACATCCATTACTCCTAATTGTGAGAATCACACTATTAAGATGTTCCATTCATCAATACTGCACTCGTAACAACCATTAATAATTCCACAGCCGCTCTCACATTCTCCTCACATTCTCACCTTTTGATTCCCTCTCATCTGACTCCCCCCCCCCCCTCGCCCGTTTTCTCTCCGTCAGGCACGGGGAGAGAGGCAGGGGGTATGTTTCAGCGATTAATATTCCCACAGACTTCAGTGAGCGGCAGTTAGGAAATAAAAGGCGCTCACTGAAGTCTGTGGGAATATTAATCGCTGAAACATACCCCCTGCCTCTCTCCCCGTGCCTGACGGAGAGAAAACGGGCGAGAAAAAAGAGAAGCCGAGTTGAGTAATGTCTAAATATTTGAAGAGGTTGATGTGATGTCGGGCTTTGAGCGTCACTGTCAGCGAGTGGGAGAAGAAATCAGCAGAGGATAGGTTGAAGATCTGAAGGGGGAGAAAACACACTGTTTACTTTTTATCTTTTCTTTCTGTTTCTGTGACTCTGTTACTTTCTTATTCTCTCTCTCTCTCTCTCTCTCTCTCTCTCTCTCTCTCTCTCTCTCTCTCTTCTGTCCTCCCACTCTGTAACTTAGTGTGTTTGATGCACTTAGTTGGTCTGCAATTAGTTGTTTTTTTGTCTTCCTTGGAATTATTTCATGTAAATCCCAAGTCTGCGTTTGTGTGTGTAGTTTGTAGTCTCTGGTTTAAATGTGGTCAGCATAGCGTTACACACATACAGTACAGCCTCACTGCAGTCGGTTCAGTGGAGGTGTGCGTGTTTCATTTATAGATATATTTGTGTCTCTGTGACACCCAGCCTGACTCTCCTGTCCCTGTTCCTGTAGATAATAACCCATCGTCCACCTCCATGAGCCAAACTGGACCCGCTCCCGATGCTAACACAATGTACCCGCTGCCATGCGGGCAAACATATTGAGCAGGTATAGCTTCCAGGTCTGGTGACGGAGGGAGCACATTAGCGGGCAGCAGGGAAACAGATTTTTTTGGGACCATAAAATGAGAGATAACAGAAGTAACATCATTCTACCTAATGCTGATTAAAGTCTCTCTGTTCAGAAGTACGACTCTAATGCAGCTGCTCGCCTCTGAAGCTGTGACAAATTTACAACACAAGAAACAAAAAAAGAATTAATGAATTCTTAATCAGGGCCTCGGGGATCCTGAAACTTTCTGCATATTGAAATAAACATTTGGAAACCAGCACTGATAACCAGTGCATTAGTGCACATTACCTCACTGGGGTTGTTAGATGCAAATTCTACATAATGCTTTATGCTAAATTAATTGGTTTGGAAAAAAGTCTACCCTTATAATAAAGCAGAAATCAAAAAGGGAAGCACTTAGACTGCTTGGTTTATGGATGGCTTTAAGTGCATAGTGACATCAGCCTGATACTATATATTTTGAAGTGTTACCTGTAATAACAGATGTAATGAAGCAATCCTCCACATTTGCAATAAGCGTCAGAAGACACGATCAGGTATGAACAGTAGTAAAGTAGTGGCTCAAGAGGAACTCGGGCTAAACTTTTTATGTTGTACAAATAACTGGTGCAGAGAGCATGAGCGCTCGTGTTTCTCTTGCTGTATTTTTGATTGAAATACAGGGCAAATCATCAAGTGTTGTTATTTTAGAGACCCAAAAGTAGCACTTTAATAGCACTACACAAGCCAAACACTTGAGGGGGTGATTGGTTTGTGTGTACGATGGAGTCTGGTCTAATAATGTTCATAAGTACTCAGGAAATTGGGTTTAGTCAGATGAACGACAGGCACGTATTTAAATGTTTGTTTTGTCATATTCCTCTGTGACTGACGTGGGTTTATGTTCTCAGCATGTCTGCGTTGGCGTGATAAACCGTATTTCATATGTAAAGAAGTATTTATGAATATCAGTTGATCCACGTCTTGAGCCTCTTTCGCAATTGTTGTGAGTAAGCCGTTAGTCATCAAGCCCAGTCAAGAATCCAACAGAACATCCACACGCTGTATTAAAAGCTCACAGCTATTTGAGTTGTGCAACTCAAAAAATTGTGTACGAAGAGATCTTCGTCAGGCACCAACTCGCCTTCACAAAGCAGAACGAGCGGGAAATAGAAAGAAACACATTCATCACTCGGGTGATTGTGATCAGCGTGTTTGAATCAATCTACTCTCAAGTTGGGCCGAAAAAGATGAGCGATGTAAGTCTGATGCTCCCTCATGGGGGGTGGAGATTCTCTATGAACGAACTACAAACAAGAAGATCAATATTAAACACTAAGCATGTATTAAACATGACATCAACATCAGAATGTAGTCAGATCATAAATCACACAAATCATCTGGGGGAAAAATCTTATCTTGGAAACTACTATGTAGAGAAATACATTAAAAAAGAAAATAGTGATAAATGTCTCGCCCAAAAGATGAAAAAATAAAGTCAGCTTTATATCTACATATTAAATACAATACATAAGAGTTTGAGTGAAATTTGAATCATGAATCACTGAAGTATTTATAGAAAAATACATAGTAAAAGTAGAAAGCAGTCATATTTTACACAAAAAAAGAGTTTTCGAGGCGAGTCCAGTCAAACAAATATTTGCTTGAAATTTAAATTACATTAGTACGAGTGTGAAAGTACATTGACCTTGTTTCTGTATACAGTTTCACCCAGAAGACCCAAATACTTTTGTTGCCTCAACAGTCATGGCTGCTACAGACGGAGACAGAAAACTGATGCACTGACGATTACTTTATCTTTATATTACTTTATATCTATATCTAATGAACATACGGGTGTAGACTAGATGGTAATCTGCATTATAAATATGGAAAGGGGAAATAAAAATGGTTCTAATAATCTGGACAGACACGATCATTATAAAAGGTTTCCACTGTAAAAAGTTACACATTCATCTGTGTCTGGTTGTGGACCTGTCAGCTTAATGTCGCTGCATGAGACCCGAGACTGTACATGAGACATGACGAAGAAAACCTGCTGAGCACAAATACACAGTACAAGTATACTTCAACCTGCTGTTGCAGGTTAGACACACTGGGGGTTTTCTCATCATCGCTCTCAGTCAGTGCGTTTTGTCACTTTCACACTCACTGGAGGCGTTTGCGTGCAGCTTCTGAGCGAGCTGACGCGTTGAGGTGCGAGAAAGAAGATATGGAAATATGTGTTAAATACGCAAATATATTGATTCAAAGCAGAGTGAGTTTTGCAAAAACCTCCCTTTGAGGCAGTCTCGCTGAGATTCCAGCGCACTGTATGTTGTGAAATGGTGTCGTTGCACTTCGCGTCATTGTACCTCAAATAGCCCAGAACCAAACAGCGAACGGACGCTATGAAAAGCACTCCTCAATGCAGTGAGAAGGTTTCGAGGCCCTTATTTCATATTACAGTATAGAAGGGCTTTCATAATGGACTCCTCTCCTCTGTCCCCTCTTCTTTTCGTGGCCAAAACTGCATCTCTCTGCATACTAAGCAGGGCCCCATACGGCCCAATTTGCACCTCGCAATTTGCTGGTGTCGCTTCACATTTGTTGGAGGAAAAGCTGAGGCCTTCTCCCTGATCCCCACACCGCAGGGAGGGAGGGGGTGAGGATGAGGAGGGAACCGGAGGTGGCTTTGCTGACAGATCCACATCAACCCTACATACATTTCCACATATTTAGCTACACATTTGCAAACCCACATCTGTGAACAAACCCAGCATGGACGCAAAAGCCACACACACACATCACATTTGAAATGTACAGCTCCGAGTCACACAGCTAACCCCCAGACAGTTGAGGGACGATAGATGAGAGAGATGAAGGGAGAGGGGGGGGAGGGGGGGAGGGAGAGTCGGTGTGCTGACAGCACTGTGACAGGGCTTAATTACCGAGCGAGCGCTGTGCACTGGAAGCAATTTCTAAGGATTGTTGTCATTTGAATAGATTAAAACGCCCTTTCACTGGTCTAAGCTGTCTCACCGCCGGCTTGCCTCTGCTGTGGATTAAAAGTCCAAATAAAATCAAAGAGAAAAAGCCACGGAGGCAGAGATGGAGGGATGGAGAAGGAGAGGAGAGTCACAGAGGGCACGAAAAGAAAGATAGGGCAGAGGAAAGAAAGGAGGGAGAGGGGGGGGGGAGTAGTATTTAGATCTTGTGTGCTGCAACACATTGCTGTGATCCGATACAAAAAAGAAAATACATAAATAATGGTCCTTAATCCTCCTACTCTTTTCCTGTGCAGCGCTATGATTCTTCTGCATCTGTCGGCTGTGGGGGTTTAGCAATTTTAAAAAACCCACATTTCTCTTCCCATGGATTTCCGATTGACTAATCACTGTCTTTTTCAATTATATCCCCCTTCTACCCCCCCCCCCCCCCCGCACACCTGCAGACACTGAGGGCTGCGAGCACATGTGGAGGAAGTTCCACGGCCACTGCTACAGGTACTTCAGCCGGAGACACACCTGGGAGGACGCCGAGAAGGACTGCAGGGAGCACAGCGGCCACCTGGCCAGCATCCACAGCCTGGCCGAGCAGAACTTCATCAGAGGTGGGTGGAGGACGGGGAGGAGACGAGGACACGAGGACAGACAGTGTAGCCTGCGTAAATGTGTGTTGGTGGGAAGTTATAAATTAGGCAGATAAGTTCCACTCGTTGTCTGTAATGTGAGGTAACTGCTAGTTGGAGCACTTCCCAGGTATCGGTATCAGGACTGAAATTGTTGTTGTTCATGTAAATATTGGACACATTTCATTTTGACCTGATGATGGATGAAAAGTCTGGGATTGGGGTTTGGGTTCATCCTGTGGAGATTGAATTTGCTGCAGTTTTGACTCTAGAGGTGACTCACTTTATCTCAATAGCTACAGCAGCTGAGACTCATGAGAATTCAAATTCAATATTCAAATGTTGAAAAACAGGAACACGATTACTCAGAAACAAAGAACCTGAACAGGATCACCAGATCATGAACCTACAGACGTAAAAGCAAAAACTTTCAAACTGATATTTAAAGCTCATGGAACCAGCGTCTCTCCCTACTTCACAGCTCTATAACTCAAGAATTATATCTCACGGCCACCAATCACATTCAAACAAGTCACCAGTCAATTTAAATAATGGCAATTACATGGCCTTCATAATCTCTCCCCCTCCTGTCTGCCAGCGACACACTGCTTTTACTATTGATTTATATCTTCCCTTCTACTTTATTATTACCATACTTGGCAATGGCAGCTCTTGCCTTGTGTGTATTCCATAACTCAGTGATAAATGTCTGTCTGGATCTGCTCTGAACGGCCCCTGAAGGGTTTTCATTGAGCTCCCCGCTGAAGAACACCCTCAGGAGCCAAGTCGGTTCAGCCACATAAATGTGCATCACCTTTCGTGGCAAGGAAAAGTTGCTGCGGGCTCTGATGTAAGTGTCTGTGACAGAACATTTACTATACTATCTTATTCTTTCGAAGGATGTGATTTGTCTCTAAACTGGTGAAAAAATGTCCAGTGAAGGAAATGCAAGTGTCAGTGATGTTGAACTGGGTTGAATACGACCAATAGGAAGACAGAAGTGGCACTTGATTTTATTTAAATAGATTGATAACAAATTGTCCCATTCGATGCTTGTATTTAAAGAAAAAGCGTTTTTAAGACTCATTGATTCAATGGTTGTCATGTGTAGCAAAGTCCACCCACCTGGTATTTTAAATCATGTTGTCCTGAATTATTATGCTCAAATGCTGTTTGACTCTTTTCGTTTTGTTGCAACTATCCACACAGTCCTTCTTTGGCGTTTCATTCTTGCTCCGCAGCCAGATTACCAACAGCAATCCCTCTGTAATATTGGATCCACCTTCTGTCTCGGACAGATGCCAGGACGGCGCCCGTCCGTCGAGCACTCATCTTTCTTCCACGCGCGCACAGTTACCAAAAAAGTGTGTTTAATTGCCTCGAAAATGGACGTCTCCACCCCTGCAATAAGGGGATCAGGGACATTAGGGAGATTAATGGGCCCGGTAATGATGTTAAGCAGATACACCATGATTGAAATTCCATTTCGCACGAGCACGCGCCCCCGTACGACCGTGCACACAGGCGCCCCCCCCCTCAAAAACACACAGATGAGATTAACCCAAAACTCCATCAGTGATATTTCCTTTCACACAAACAGAACTGTCATCAGCAGTGCATCACAGACGGTAACAGTATATCTGCACACAGAGAGGGGAGATCTCTCAGCTGCTGCTGGTCACAGTTCAGGGACAGGTGCAACACACATGAAGCCTGTTGCACATAGAATAACCCACGGCACAATATGAAACATCAATGAGCGCTTGTTATTTTTAGAGTGTAGTTGTTAGGATCGAGGCATTGTGTTTCTCTGCAAGCAGGATACGAGGTCGACATAAAACTTGTTTTTTGGTTCAGAAACGTGGACATTCAACATATCCGTGGTTTGTAGAAACGTGCAATGCCGACATTTTCTGTGGTTGTTTTTGTCGTATTGCCAAAAAATCGATTCATTGCATCCTGAGGAGTGTAGAAGCGTTTCTGGAGATCGACCCACACGAGAACTTATTTTAACCCTAATCTCTGTGACATCACCTGTTCTGCTTTGTGGATGATTTTATTCAATGTGTGTGTTACACATTTCTAATGCATGGAGGGAATTAAACCTCTATTTTCCATGGTGTCTTTTGTGTTACAGTGGACAGTTTATACTGTTCAATGGTTGGACTCAGTATCAGGAAATCTATTGCAATCCAAAACAGTTCGTGTGTTTACTTCCACCAGTTTGATGCACATTGTCAATTTGCACATAAAAACCCGAAGACGAAATGCCGCAAATAACCCATTTTTTAAAAGTGATGAACGTTTTCAACTTGGCTGAAGTGGAAAAGTTGGTCTATTAAATGAAAAATGCTCAACTCCCATTTCTTCTGTGTTTGTATTATATTGTCAGGTGCTATTTCTTGGACTACCTTTCGTGTGTTGTGTACTGTACTGTGTGCCTTTTTAATTTCTCTGTATTCACTTCCTCTTACCTCCTACTCAGGTCTAAGCCATGACAACACCTGGATCGGGTTAAACGACCGTACGGTGGAGGACGACTTTCAATGGACCGACAAGATGGACCTGGTGAGGAACAAGCTGTGTCTGTTTAGGCTCCAGACAAACTGAATACAATCAGTGTCACAGCAGTGCTTCATTGTGATACAGCGTTATCTACAGATAATAACAACATATGTTGTCTTGTATCTGTAGTTGTTTCCTAATTTCCCATCATAATATACAAAAACATCACGTTAAATAGAGAACATGAAATTAAGGGAGAAAATGTTCTGCACAGAATTGATCATTGGTAAAAAGTAGACGTTTGATCAGCAACAAGTCTCTGACGTCAAGAAAATTATGTTTTAAAAGACACAGTTGTTCATCTGAGTGTGTGACTCAGATGAGTGTGTTCTTTTTTTGTGCATGTGTGTGTGTGCAGCAATATGAGAACTGGCGTGAAAACCAGCCAGACAACTTCTTTGCCGGAGGAGAAGACTGCGTGGTTATGATCGCTCACGAGAATGGCAAGTGGAATGACGTGCCCTGCAACTACAATCTGCCCTACGTCTGCAAGAAGGGAACAGGTGAGAGCAACGAGGGGGAGAGGAGAGGAGAGGAGAGGAGAGAGGAGAGGAGAGGAGAGAGGAGAGGAGAGAGG
>NW_022280072.1:751201-800826 GCF_004355925.1 Anarrhichthys ocellatus
GAGAGGAGAGGAGAGGGGGAGAGGAGAGGAGAGGGGAGAGGAGCGGGGAGAGGAGAGGGGAGAGGAGAGGAGAGGGGGAGAGGAGAGGAGAGGGGAGAGGAGAGAGGAGAGGAGAGGGGGAGAGGAGAGGAGAGAGGAGAGAGGAGAGGAGAGAGGAGAGGAGAGGAGAGGGGGAGAGGAGAGGAGAGAGTGGCAATGAGTGACTTCTACAGGTGATTTAAAATGACTGACGGAGAGGTGAGGAGACAGAGAGCAGCCGGATGAAAAATAGCAACACTGAAAAAGAGGAAGAGGCTGTGAGGTAACACTGGATTTAAAGAAGTGAGACGATGAGGAATCGGACAGAGGAGAAACCACCTCGCTCAGCTGTCAGTTCTTTAATCTGAAATCCTATGAGGAGAATCCAAAGTGAGAAAAGACGAACAAAATGTTCTTATAAGTGTTTTACTCACAAGCTCACAAGTGTTGCAGCCTCTTTCTGACAGCACATGTGCCTCCATGAGCATCCCTGGCTATGTCATACTTAACATTTCACACACATTGGAGCCTCTTCAATCAGTCCTCGTACTTCAGGTTCACACTCATCACTCTTCTCTGCTCTTCTTCTGTCTCTCGTCGTCCTCCAGCACGACTTTAATGAAGTTTCTCGGTGCACTTCTCTCGTATCACGGCTCCGTGTCCTCCGTGCCTAATGTTCTGTTTTAGTTACGTTAAGCACGTCTTGGGGGCACAAGGTACTTTTGTGCTTTATGTTCGGGAAACTTCAACTCAGCAAAACGAGGTGAGCAAACTTGTTGGTTGGTTAAGTTCCTTTTATGCGCCGCCACCTCCGCTTTCACGTCCCCTGTTGCTGCTGCCCCTTCTCAGAGCCGGAGTCAGGCCGCCACGTGCTCCTCTGAGAGCCCATTAGGAGCTTATTTTTGCCACAGATTTGCATACAGGTCGGACTTACGACCGGTGGCGAGAAAGACAGCCGCATTAGTGCCATAGGTGGAGTTTAGCTGGCAGGTTTAAAGAAATACTGGGACACAAAGACGCCGACGGTGGCTGCATCCCCAAAGCTTTCCCCCGAGCTTTGGATGGAACAAGCTTTAGCTGTGGGCGTGCAGACGTTAAAATCCTTCACTTCTACTCTCAAGCTTTTAAAGAAAAGCTATAAATCACAGACCTCAGATGACTGCAGCACAGCAGCAGAGGTGAGCACACACCTTTTGGGATATGTTTTGTAGTGAATGTACAAAACATCATTGATCCTTGTGAATGATATGTTAACATCATCAATCACGTGATCACTTGTGAGCTGCTGTGCTGTAAAGTTTGTGCAAAGTTTCACTTTCAGAAGCAGAATGTGTTCATGTCCCATTTTCGTAAACACGATATCTTAGGAACGCCTGGAGGCAATCTCTTCAAATTTGGGACAAACGTCCGTTTGGACTCGAGGAGGTAGTCAAAGGTCCCCGTGACGCCCCTCCCATCCTCGTGATATCTCAGGAACGCTTTGAGGGATTTTCTTTGCACAAATGTATAAGGATAAAATAATGAAGGGATGAGATTTTAAACTACAACTTGACTGGTTGGCGGAGGCACACAACCACGAGGCAGTATTTCTAGTTTACTCCAAACTCTTTAAAGCAGTTCTGACTTTGATAAATGTGGGATTATTCAAATAATCCCATCTTGATCTGGACATGGATGTTGACGGTAGACGAGGGTATTAGTCAGCTAATAAAATAAACCTTTACTGGGTAGGTTTATGACATTTGGGTTCATGGTTGTCATCTTAACCTCTAAGTCTATGGAGGTGTTTAAACGTATGTAGAACTGATCAAATAGTTTCCCTCTTCGTCCCTCTTTGTCACTGAGCTTTAACATAAAAGCCTCACAGGCCTTACTGATGGGCCTCATGTTATGTTGAACAAATGATGTGTGCTTCAACAGATGCTTTTGTCGTCAGAAGCCACAAGCGTAGAGAGCGTACTTCTAAAGCCTCCGGCAACGAGCACTTCTCCATTTCTATTCCCGTACCAAAGGAACGGTATTTCCCTCACAAGCAAGAAGTTGCACCACTTCCGATTCACACTGTCACAAGTCCCCAGCATCCAGCCCACCTCTGACCTTAATCAGTCGGCTACAATCACCATTTCTTCTCATCTTTTCCCCGCCGCCTCCCCGTCAGCCTCTTCTTTCACTCTAAGTAACCCCATGTAATGTCTTGTCTTATCAGTGGAGTCTGTCAGTACTCTCCATCCAGACTTCTAAAGCCCACAGCTCAACTGATCTCTTTAGTCTTGATTAGACAATAACAGCACCATGTGAGCCTATCGGACACCTCAATCAGTCGCCCTGGGGCCGGTCGTGGGTGATGTGTGATGCAGGTGGTGATGATATTTTTGTCAAATAACTGACGAGAGGGGAGACTGTCATCTGATGACACGACGGTCAGATATGTGGGGAAGAAGAGCGGGACTCATCACACATTTTGTTTGTACAACCCACTCACACAAGCCTCTAGTCATTAATCACACGTGTGTTGAACCTTGTGAAACTCACAGACTGTATATAAGAAGTGGACGTAGTCATGACGTCACCCTTTGGTTTTTTGCGCTGCGGTTTTGAAGCTTCAAGATCAGCGTTTTGGCCGTCGCCATTGTGGTTTTTTGCAACCAGTGACCATATTTGGACTGGAGAGGAGAACTGTATCGACGTCTTATACGGCTCTGGTAGTGACCTGCCAATCACAAGGTAGCCCCGCCCTAAAGCATACCCTGCTTTATCATCTATTTGCCTCTAAATGGATCATAATGTACCAAATGAACATCATGCGAGGACGAGAGGGAATTTACCCGCAACAGGACATGCAAGTATTAAGAAATTGTTCCATTCATTTTGATGGGTTATTATGTACAGAGACAGGAAATCTAATTTTGCGTGACATACTCTCCGAGTGCTGTGGGAGATGATAGGCTGTCGTCAGTGCCTTTAGCAGTTGATTAGTCCGTTGGTGTGTAATGTAATCATTGTAGGAGGCACATTGTGTGGCATTAAACTGTCAAATGTATTTTGAAAGTGACGGGAAAAGTTATTTTTGTTAAATTTCTATATGAATTACCCAATTGATTTATATTTAGTGCTGCAGATGAATCCTTGCAGTCACAAAGAAGAGATAAAGGTCCGCTTCACCGACCCCACCTGAGCGGCCTCACACTCCCCCACAGGGACCCTGTCTTGTCATTTTGTAGACATGGCTGCTCCAGATTGTAACACGCTCCACAGGGAGATGTGTGCAGGGACACGACCCACCAGACCTCCGAGGAGCTGCTCTCTGAGCGCACTACTGCTCACCGGCTCACATAAATCTGCAACCACGAAGTTAACATTGGATTTAGATTTTTTTGGGGGAAATTATTGCAGAAAATAAGATCTGTGGCAAACGAACATTTATGATACTTACACGTTAAAAAGCTAACATTAAGATATGAACCTAACCAAGAAGTTCTGTTTACCACGTGTTTAAAACTGTGTTAAATAGAACGGTCATGTGTGTCGTTTTGGTAAATTCCCTATTCTGTCCTTTAGGTATGAGGACATGTTGGCGATTATTAATACCACTCTTATGAGTGCGTTAAAGCTTAGCGTTAAGATTGAAAGCAGAGGGAAACTGCTGGATTCAAAAATCTCTACAGCTCAAGAATATAAAAGCTTTATCTTGTCGGTTCATTCCGTTTAAAAACAAGAGTGACCTTTCTTGGCGAACAACTAACAGGAGTAGTGACGTCCTGGAGCCTTGGGTTGCTATTCAGAGGTGCTAGACGAGCAGATAACCTTTTCTCAATCCTACTGCCGGATTTATTCTGAAGGCTGAAATTGTGGTTTTTCTATCAGGATCTTTTCCCTGTTCCCAGTCTTTATGCTAAGCTAAGCTAACGTGTCCTAGCTGCAGCTCCATAGTTGACACAGGCATGAGTCTCATCTAATGCAGAAAAGGGCTATTTCACAAAACGTCTTACTATTATTTTAATAATTGCTGCAATCTTGGCAGAACTCTGGTATTGACTCTGGTATTGTTCATGTTTCCATGTGAGACTCGCTCCAGTGGTGTTTCAGTACGAATGCACACACACACACACACACTTTGATGTGTCTCTGGTTCATTCTAACAGTGTTGTCAGTAGGAGTGCGGATGCTTTGAGGCCATGGAGGAGTGCTGAGAGGAACCAGCATCTAACTGTCTGCAGCTCTCCCCGTGCCGCTAACTCACACTGACTACCTCCTGCCACGCAGCGACAGACACTACCTCTAGAAACATGCTGCTTTCAAGTACACACACACACACACACACACACACACCTGCAAGCAGGAGTAACTTCCTTTTAATGCCGGCTGAACTTAAATACCTTAAATCAGCTGCTGCAAATTGCCATCTCTAAGCTTTACATTATTGTACATTCTTTGTTCTAGATTCTGAATAAGGATACATATCACCTCTCCTCTTCAGCAGCTTCCTGTCTTCTTTTCTCTTTCTCTTCAGTCTCCATCTCCTTTCTTTTCCACCTCTTCAACTACATTCCTTCCCTTTTTTTAAACGTCCTAGTTATGATCCTAATTTCGAGTTCTTCACAGCTTTAGCCTTGATTTCCCACTCGCCATGCTACCGGACAAAAGCCGCATATCAGAGCGCTCACAAATCAGCGCTCATGTGACCTGTTCATGAAGCTGGAGAGACTCGCCGATGCGTCGGAGACACAGCCGAGATATCTTAGCAGGCTACATATACCTGGACCTGTGTGGGAGTCTGGTGGCGAGCTGCAGCCAATGAGAGCGCAAGACAGGAGTTGAGGGGTCGCCTCTAACAGCAGGAACGTTACCGTATGTGTTGCATTTGCAAAACATACCAGAGTCGTTGTTGCACCTGGAGGAAACAAGTAGAGACATGTGGAACGATCAACAAATGGTGCTTTTCTAGTCCTCCGACCACTCAGAGCACTTTTACACTACATGTCATCATTCACCCATTCATACCCATTCATACAGTGATGGCAGGGGCCACCATGCAAGGTTCCACCTGCCCATCAAAACTCACCATTCATACCCAAACATGCACCATATACACAGCAATCGGGAGCAATTTGCAGTTAAGTGTCTTGACGAAGGACACGTCAACAGCCGGGGATCGAACCGCTGATCTTCTAAATTGAAGGACGACCCGCTCTACACCGAGCTGTGGTATTTACTGTGTCACTTCTCACGTAGTTTGGAGACTCATCGGGGATCTTGTAGTGTGTGACGCACTGGCGTCGGTCAGCCGTGTAGCGTGAAATCCACAACGACTCCTGATTACAAGACAGCAACGTCTTGTACAGTGATCTGACGACTGTGAACGTCAAGTAGTGTGTGTGTGTGTGTGTGTGTGTGTGTGTGTGCGTGTGTGTTACTCTCTCAGCTTTGCAAACACAGAGTTAACCTTACTCCCACTCTCTCCAGCACTGTGATTCAACAGACACAAATATTGATTATTGAAGCTTTGAAAATAGCCACCGTCTTGAGAACTTTTCTAAATCTGTCTTAACACACAAAGCCGGTCACAGCAGAGAAGAGTGTAGATATTATATTATATTATAAGCCGATCTAATAATTTCAGCATAGTTATTGTCTGAGAGTGACTCATGCGCTCTCAGACACACAGGGATGTCAGGAGCGGCTGAATGTTTAGTCTTAAAAAGTCAGGTTTACTAAACGCACTTTTATTTCAAAGGTTGAGTTGCTGCTTAAAAGATTTTTATGGCTTTTTAAAAAAAAGAAACCTGGTTCCCCTCTCAGCAGCAGCAGCCTGTACGTCCTTCAGGCTTCATTCTACAAAATACCTTTTCTGACTTAAAGCTTCTCACATAAAACCCCGGCTCCTTTTGCTTTTCCTGAGTTCAGTGACATTTTCTTTTATCCCTACTTCGATACGTTCTGACTTTGCACTGCGAGAAAAAACAACAACCACCTCTTAGCCATTTGTGTCGTCCAGTGTGTGATCGTCTCAAGTGAGGAGGAAAGTGCTTTTTGCCCCCTTTCCTTCCACAACACATTAAACTGTAAATGTGGCATTAAACCTTTCATCAGAGTTAATGGCATTGCTTTTCCCTTATTAAGACTTTAAGAGGTATTAGCAGAAGGACAAGGGAATTAACAGGGTTTGTAAACATTTTCTGATTGCTGATTAAGTCCACTAGACCGCTCTCAGCACTGAAGTGTGTAAATCACATTCACGGGTGGAATCTGTGGCGTTTCTGGTGCCTTAGATCGGGGGCATCATGGAAGTTAGTGATGTCGCTGTTGCGATATTGTTCCTAAATATCTCAAAACTGGAACGATACCACGGCAAAAATCTGAAATGTCAGGAAAAGGAATTGAATAATAAATGACAGAACATGTACCGGTGCTAATAAAATGTGGTATCGTACCGTTTTTAATGGTATCGCGATACGTTTCTGGTATCAGTTCAACGTGCGACACAAATATTCCGACTCAAACACATTTCCACAACCTTTAAGCCTTCAGACTACCAGCCAGCTCTTAAGCTTTGTTTACACTCACACATGGCACGCGAGCTCCGAGGGTGCACAGAGGCGTTTATCGTTGCATCATTCACTAAAACGCCAGAGGGCGTCTGGCATAATGAACTGTGAAGAATCAAAAAGACAATGAGTGTAACCGGCAAGAAGCCATAAACCCTCCTCCACAATGCGGAGGAGGGTTTGTAATTATCTGTAAACTCGTACCTCGTATTCATGGACTACTTTATGGCCTTCGTACGAGCCCTTTAAAGGAAGGAGTCAAGTAGTGCATGCATTATAAAGACACAAAGGTTGAATAACCTGTAAAGCTATTTGATTTGGCTGCAAAATATTTACTCAAACACCTCCTGTTTCTAAAGCATCTAAAAACGAATAGGCCTTCTTTGTATAATCCCGAGACATGTGAATAGTGCTTTAATCAGGGAACTATTTGTGAAAGTCACGCCAAATTACAAAAATTCAGAGGTGCACAAAGAGGTTTTAGTGATAACGATGACAGAAAAAGTTATAACCCTCAGTGTTACAAGCCTAACTTTCAGTTAGAATCTCAGCAGTGCATTGAACTATAGAGCTTCTTCCAGCTCTGACACCATTTGATAAATGGTGAAGCATCCGTGCACTGTCACGACTAATAACAGCTACATTGTCCACCTAACTCGTCTTTAAATCAACTATTATCATGGATGAAACAGCAATTCAAAGCGGTGACTAAGAAACTGAAAACTTGCCCATGATTTTAGTGCACATAAAGTTAAAGGAGGGTCTCCCACATTCACCCGCTGCCTCCCCCGGAGGGCCTGGCTCCGTCTGACAGGAGAGTTCAAACATCGGTGGAGTTGTTGGCGTGCGTCCCCGAGGCTTCTCCGTCCTGTCAGTCTCCGACAAGGAGTGTCAATCCTCGCTCCGCGTCAGCTTGGGAAAACATTTTTCTGATTCTACTTCTTTCTGAGACGCTGTGTTACTCTGACAGCCGCCCACTCGCTCACAGACTTGGACAGACACGCTGTCCTGCGGACACGAGATCCACATTTTGATGTTTGTGCTGTGAGTGGTTTCCTAAGAGATGTGTGTGCCTTACAATCAGAAGTCTGAATACACGCTGAAAGCAGAAGCCATTCGGGACATTGAAATGTTTTAGTCACGCATACTGACAAGGCGAGCCCAGGTAAACGTCATTATTATTAGATAACAGATATTCTGTGTTGTGCTGTCTTTCCTTCCCTCTACAGTGCTTTGCGGAGCCCCGCCCACCGTGGACAATGCTTTCCTGATTGGTCGGAAGCGCTCCCACTATGACATCCACTCCATAGCTCGCTACCAGTGCGCTGACGGCTTCCTGCAGCGCCACGTGCCCACTGCTAAGTGTCGCGCCAACGGCAAGTGGGACCGGCCCAAAATCATCTGCATAAAATGTAAGTTTTACACGACAGGGTTTGCACGCAGCGGGGCGCCAGACGTCAAGACTTAGAGCAGTATTTCCGTCTGTTGGGTCATTTTCACATTTCCATTTTGTTATTTTTAGCATGCACACCACTGTAGGTCTCTAACACGAACCTCCTGCATTATCTGCCCCCGGGAGCCGCTGTCACCGCGTGCATTCAGCCTCGCCATCCCCGCTCTCATTATTAATAATTGCAAGCAAAAAGATTACTGTGGTTGCAGACTGAATGAAATCTCCTGGGCTTACTAAGAAGTGGCACGGTCTCCTTTGAAGTGCTTCATGCTTGAGGTGGAGGTCTTCTTTTCAGTCTTTTCAAAACAATTTTTTTGTTGACCAATTATTAGATACAAAGGATTTATACTAAAAGCTTAAAACCAAAGTGAAATACGACCTTTCGACTCTGTTTCATACATGAGCTTTAGTGTATAAATAATAAACAGTTGCAAGTGCAGCAAATATTATCATAATGATTCCCGTAGAGGGTGAAATCGTGAGAAGGGTCTCGCTGCAGAGCTCCAGGCTCAGGCCCACCTCCTCCGTGGGACCCTTTCTGGCCCCGAGCTTGTGGAAGAGAGTAACGTCTGAAAAACATGTGATATTCCACCTTAACACATGTGATATTCCACCTTAAAACATGTGATATTACACCATGGGTCGCTCTTGGAGCTCTGCAGCAGTGAACGCTATTAGAAGTTATGACATCGAAATCTTTCATTCCTCTTTGAAGCCGCCTCTTATGTTAACACAGTTTAACATCTAAAATCAATGATAACAGTCTTTCATTATGCAAACTTTCACACACCTTTTCTCCTTTGAGCCTTAAAATAAACTTTACTTTTCCCTAAAAATGATTTGAACGGACTGAATAAATGTCTTAACGTTTCAGCCTAATTTCTTTCTACTTCAAAGGCGATATAAAGGGGTTGATATACATTTACATATTCAACAAACTGTGCCTTGTACTTCATTTCAGTCCGCTCACAATGTGACAGTAATGATGAAATACTGAAATAATGTAGCCGCTGTTGAAAGTGATAAAAAGAACTTTGGACAGAGTTGTTTTTTTTGCAGATGACATGTCTTTGTTGGCAAAGCCCAGAGAGGGACAGAGCAGCCTAATTTGGCCCCAGAAAGGAGCTCACACTGAGGCAGTGAGTGGGCGGCTCGCTCAGTGTGCTCTGCTGAAGGCGCCCAGGCTCCCTCAGTGTGGTGGAAACATGCTAAACCTTCTACAGAGAACATGCAGCTTTCTGACCTGATCTCCTCTCCCTCGTCTCATAGCTGGGTTTAACCTCCGACTAGCCGTCTGAATGCTCCCGATGCTCGTCGGTGATTCATCGATACATCAGTGATCCACTCTGACCACTCTGGTTTTTCCCTTTGTATCTCACTGTCTCTCTCGCTCTGCTCCGCTCTGTTTGCTCCATCAGCCCGACGAGCCCACCGCTACCGGCGCCACCACCACAAGGGCAGGAGGGAGCGCAGGAAGCACAAGAGGCACGGCCACAGAGGGGGGGGGCGCCACGGAGGAGAGCCGGGCCACAACCACGCCCACGTCTGAACCAAAAGAAAAATACAAAAAAAATAACCACTCCCCTTTCTTTCCCGTCTTCTCCTCTGCTGCCGACTGCGGTTTGCCTGTCTCCCTCTTCGTCCCTTCCTCTCGCCCCCGTTTCCCCCGAAACACCACTTCACATGTTACAGCTCAAAACTCTCTGCCCCCCCCCCCCCCCCCCCTCCCTCCCTGCACTGCCCCGCCCTTAGCTCCGCCCCTGGCTCCCCCCGAGTCAGCCTGTATCATAGCGTCAATGCTGAGGCCTGCTGAAGTGCTGCCAGGCGTCAACCGGGACAACAGCGAGTCCCTTTGTACTCTTTTTACTTTCCTCTCTCTGTTTAACTTGTCTGTCTCCCGCCCGTCCTTCTTAACTCCACCCAGCTACTCGACGACCTGAAACACGGGGCTACGCTGACCTCTTTTTAAAAAAAACACAAAAAAAAAACTTTGAGAGATCCACGCCGAACATTCTTCGGAGAGAAGTGGTTTAGTACAAACTACAAATAGGGACGACGTCACTGAAAATGGCGCATCGAAATCAGACGAGTCAAGGAAGACACCCGTGTTGTTGACTTGAGCCTTTTGTCTGTTGAACACACATTATTTTTTACAAACACTCACGTGTTTATTTTCTTGACTCCGCTGCTTTTGGTTTGCTTTTTTATAAGACATTGTACTTTAAGCCACTTATTCTGAAGCAGATTTGATTGATTCTCTTTGAATCAGAGGCGGTTGTAATTGAATTATTTGATTGTTAGCGTTGTATCTTCTTGTCATTGTGAGACAGTTACTTTAGATCAAGAGAAAAATGTAAAACACACGGCGTCACAGTTTCATCACATCACACATCAGTCAAAGCGTCTCAAACACCCGTCGCTGTCATCGTGGAGGATTAATGGAATCCTTTGATGTGGGTTTGTCTCAGCGCAGCGATCCCTCGTCTGCTTTGCCTTTTTCTTGTAGGTTGTGTCTTTGATGTTTTGTTCAATCGCTAAACACGCCCTTTTTAATAAATGACAATACATCATATAATGATTGACCTCTCTCATTAGCAAAGCTGGAAGTAATGAATTTGCCGTGGCCACATTGAGCAACTTGATTTAACTGACAAATAACCAACTTTGCTGCTCATGTCTGAGGACATTGTTCATTTTAAAAACAAGCGTAATCGCACCTAAACGTTGGATTATTTTTCACTTTTTCAGACCTCCGGCCTCTTCGTACCCCACAACACTGACGATGGTTACCTGCTCAAGTAATTCCACTTTCTGCCCTTATTCCAAAAAAGACAATAAGACACTAAACTGTTTACATGGCTGATTAATATGAAGATTCAACTAATATTCCTGTTTCCATGCAGCCGTGCTACAATGTTCGACAAACACAGCCTCCCTTTTTCATTTATTCCTTCAACCACCCTTTATGAAAAGGTTGCACACATCCTAAAACCTGTTGGTCTCCAAGTCATTCAGAATATTTAGAAGTAAATCTGTTTTTTTTCCTTCCGATCACATATTTGGGCTTTTCTTTGTTCTCACCGGCCTTGAAAACTGTCGACTAGTCGGTTTGTGTACAACGCACACAGCCGGTCGTAAATAAAACCCCAATTGAGACGCATATATTTCGAATGTGCTGTATTCATGTCCAAAGAATACTGTCTCTGTCTCTTTTTAGTGAAGGACAGGTAGCGTACATTCACTTCAGTTCATCACAAACTGCCTGATGAGAGCGGTGAGAGTGAATCAAAATATTGAAAGGTAGGGTCCGTAGAACCAAAACCATCAGATGAAAGAGGCTTGAACGCTCCATCAATCTAAACCTACGACGTTTGGTCTTCTGTGGGTATGTATCACGACAAGCATCATCTTTTACAAAGCAAATTGTTATTTGATCCATTGTTAACATATAAAAGTGTAAAGCAGTCTGTGGAGAGAACCAGCCCTCAAAGGGGCCGTTCACATGTTGCGTCTAAAGACGTGTGGAAAACGACGGCCGCACCGCTTTCATCCATTCATCCACCTGTAGCTGCGATGACGATAATGAAGTTGCACTAATTTATCTCTCGCCTTTCGTGCGTCTCCATCGACAACAGTGGACCACGTGAACGGGCCCTGAATCAAAATGAGTTGGGGAACGGGCCTGAACACTAGCAGCGACTAATGTCGATGACCTGTTGGATCGTGAGTCAAAGCTGTACGCGGGGGTATGACGACGGCTGTAAGGCTGAAGCTACAGAGGTGTGGAGCTCTCTCGTCTCAGCGTGTTTGTGTGTTCATGATTGAGGATGTTGACAGTGGCTGAGGCCAGCAGAGATTAAAGCTTCCCATTTCTGGGGCACACTCTCACACCTGTGCTCGCTCCGGCTGCGTGTCCTGCTTTAAAGAGCGGATTGAGACGGACAGAACGAGCGGTTTGCTCTCGTTTTCATTCCCTTTTACTGCCGGGTTAAAGCGGTGTTTGTTTTAAAGCCAGCACTTGAGGTTGGAGCTCTTAGGATTATGTCTCAAACGCTGACTCCAGCACTTTTATCCTTTTCGTTTCCCCCTCTAGTTTCTCACTTTATCTTCCATCAGCACCTCTCACTTCAGTGCTTCTCCTTTATCTTCCTCACTGGACATTCTTTTCACCGTCACTGTATTGAAGGACCTCAACTAACCAGCTCTTTTTTGTTTTGTTTCTCAGCAGCCTTTCACGTATTTTATAAAAGAAGAACACTAGTACAATCAGGTTATTTAAAGTCATGAGGGAAGAGAATCCGTCCTGAGCACATTAATTCTCTGCCTTTGTTTGTCTCTTCTCACCTTGGCAATGACAACAGTCCTCCGCACGGTGCAGAAAAGTGAACCTACACCTCTCTATCAGTTTAATTAATCTGCTGCATGCCTAATTAACAAGTTGCATTATCTGCAGAACGGCGGAGCCGCGATGACAAGGGAGGGGTTAGGTTGACGCGCAGCCAGGGGAAGGTTTAGGGTGACGGACAGGAGACCCAGAGAGCTGTCAAAGCCGTCAAACCCCTGTCGTATCTTAGATCTCGGGCCCCTTCTTCTTCTTCTATCTGTCCGGGAGAATGGATTGAGTGCGGGTGGTTGAATGAAAGGGCAGACAGACCAGGAGCCCCTCTGTTCAGTAATTCAATTCAGAGTTGCTGTCCAGAGACAGTGTAATTACAGCTGTGTGACAGGAGTTAGAAAACTTTCTAAAAAATGATGAAGTGAGGAGAACTGAGAGCACGAGGAGACAAGATGGCGCGCTCACACCGGCCTCGTCCCAGCGTAGGAGAAAGAACTACATACTAATAAATCATCTATGTTGAGGTTAGACAAACAAGCTCTTCTTTCCTGTCCTCTTCGCTCCTGCAGAGGTTTTTAGGGCTACCACAAAAACACAGATATTAGTTGTGCGTCTATCCATAATGAGTTGGATATGCCTCCGATATTAATTCTGCTCTGTTTTTGAAGTTTGATTTCCGAGCGGTCCAAAGTAATAATGGCCTCCTGGGGTGTGTGTGTGTCAGTGTGTGTGTTGTCTCTGTAAGGGGACAGCTTGCTTTTGGCCCATCCTCTGGGACGGTATGTCTTTGCTCTCTCTCTCTCGCTCTCTCTCTCTCTCGCTCTCTCTCTCTCTCTCGCGCTCTTTTTTGAAGGTGCCAAACTTTCTCTAAGCTTCTCTCCGACACTCTCACAAACGGGTTTTAGGATTGAATTCATGCAAAAAACACATTTTCACACATTCTTCCTCTGCAAACTTCAGACGCATTGACCCTCGCCTCTCTTTGCTTTTGACTCCTGCTTTTCATCTCCTCGGCTCACACAGCTCTCTCTTCCCCTCGTTGGTCTTTTTTCTCTAGTGGAAGCCCTGAGGGCAGGCAGAGAGACAAAGATGAAGCCTTATGATTGTGAGCCTTAATTGTGAGGATGAGCGACTTAACAGAGGTTGCTGCCAGCTGTATCTTGGCTCGGCTGCCCGACGGGAGAGCAGCAGGCAAACCGTTGGACGTCTATTCTCAGGCTCAGCCACCTCTGCTACTTTGTGTTTTGGAAAAGATTATGGTTTGGTCGTAACTACGCTTGTTACGTAACTGCCGTAAATAAGTAATTACGAAAGTTATGTAACAAAAGGACGCTAAAATAAGTCAATGGTTTCACACAGGACACAAACAGAGGTCTCCTGGGTGAAAGTCTTGACTCATCCAACCTCCCCTCTCATCAGCACCTGTTCTAAATCAGTCGCTCTGACCGTCTAATAATGACGCGGATGGGTTCACATTGGGGTTAGTTCAAAAAGCCCGGCGAGTCTCATAGAGACGCTAAATGTCGCCTCGGTGCGTCAGTATCAGACGATGTCCAAGCGGCGGTATTTGACGGGTTGGGAGTGAGAACGGGTTGCTATATGCACGACATCATGCTAAAAGACTGAGGCTAAAGCTACACGACAGTTAGCTGCTTCACCAGGTGATGGTAAGACATGGAGATAAATAAACTGCATTGCTCTTAGCCGTAGTATTGTGAAGTATAATAAGGAATCTGAATCTTGACTCTTATTTCATTCTAACGTGACCCTGTTCAGCTGCTCAGCTTGCATACAAGTGAGACTGAAGTCAGATTTTTGCTTTGTTGATTTATGTCTTTTAGGATGATGACGATTGTGTTTGGTGAACATGAACTTATAAACCTTCTGCTCGAACAGGTTTTGTGTGTGGGAGCATGCGGAAAGCAAACAGAGAATCTCTGTTCCCTACATGCACCGACAGTTGGCGGCTGTCAACCTGGTGCATTTAAACGCAGCGCTCGTCAGCAATGACAACCCGATAAGAGCGGCCGAGGCTGTTGTTCTCAGTTGCACACAGACAGACTATTGATTTCACGATTAGGCCGTCTGTCTTCGGTTCCCATTAAGTCTGTCGATGGCATCGACAGCCCGGTGACCGCTGGATGTTTTCTCAACGACATGGAAAAACGGACTGTCATAGCTCGCCACTGTTTCTGCATCATTTGCATCGTTGTTGTTCTTCTTCTCATCAGACTTGTTTTTTCCAGCTGTGGACTTCCACATCAGCTTCTTCACGGTTCAGCGTCTAATGCACAGGTGCAGCCGCTGGTGTCGAGTTGAGACAAATGTCTCTGGGCTGCAGTCTGTTGGGATGGTTGAATGGAGAGATGTTACAGTGAGAGGATTGAGGGATGAAAGAGACGAACTCGGAGCAGAAATCGATGACAAACATTTCTTCTCCTTTGGGATGTAAATACTCTTGAGTTCTTTTTTTCTCTTTTCCTGTTTTTTAAAAATCCATTTCGACTCTGGGTGTGTTTTGTTGCTTAGCCTCTCTGGACCGTGTTCATACAGCCTCAGCGGATCTAAAACACATCTCCCTCCTTTCGGTTTCTCCTTTCTGCTCACACACTCCGGTCCACAAACACTCTCTGCGGGAGAGCCAGAAGCGAGGTGATACTTCATATCACTTCTTCAGCTCTGCTCCTCGCACAACACTTCAGTTTGCAGCTGCCTGTGTGTTCATGTCGACGGTGAACGTATACAACAACACAACTGCATCTGAGTCCGTCTGACGGCTGTGTGAATGTGGTCCACAAGTATTTATCCATATTTATTGATGTGTGCTCTTATGAATTCCAGTCCTGTCATTGTATTATATTCTTTACATGACAAATGATCATTAAAGGAAACCCTTGTTTGGATCCGTTACCTGTCTTTGTTGGAGTCATTATTTGTGTTCATTCAGTTCATTCAAAGTGTTACATTTTGTATGTGATTAAACCTTCCTTTAAATTACACTGATGACATACGGTTGTTGTTCTTTTTTTGGTAGAAAAATGAGACAATGGTGATGGATTTCTGGATGCCACGATGACTTTTACAGCTACAAAGTGCTTCAACAAAGCACATT
This sequence comes from Anarrhichthys ocellatus, assembly GCF_004355925.1. Classification (NCBI taxonomy): domain Eukaryota; kingdom Metazoa; phylum Chordata; class Actinopteri; order Perciformes; family Anarhichadidae; genus Anarrhichthys; species Anarrhichthys ocellatus. The sequence continues at coordinate 766,666 of NW_022280072.1, forward strand.
AGGGACAGCAATTAAGATATAGATTAAAAGGTAAGAGGAGATGATACGATATCGCCCAGGAGATATAAAAAAAACAAGAAAGAAAGAAAATGCAAGTGCACAGTCTAAAGCCGTACGACCTTACCAGAAGTACATATGTTACATAATGTTTACATGTCAGCACTCATAAGACGTTCCACCCTAAAACAGGTGATGAGCACTGAAGCAATAGTTCGACGCAGAGTTTCAGTCAAGACCAGAGTGTAAGTCATGACCAAGACCAGACCAGTGCTCGTCCCACACTGCATGACACACTAACAATGAAATGTGCAGGCTGTTCCAGCATATCTTAACATGAACCATGAATCAGATGAAACAGACATCTGATCAAAGGTTTTTTTTTTGTTTCAATTCATAACGTTAACCACGTCTTTAAGACCCTGACCGTAATTCGGGAGAAAACGCATTTCGATCCAAATGTATTTGAAAGGGCAGTTTAGCTGAACAGTAACATCATTTTTAGGACTCGGGTTGCTCCGCTGCACCTGTAACCACGCCCCACAGTGATGTCACCGTGTACTGCCACATCCTGGAGTACACTTCTGCATCGCTGCAGCAAAATGAGATGTTAAAGCACACGTCAAGATTTTTAGGGAGCGTTAAATCCCCTGTAAGCTCCGCATCAAATCTTCAAAGTGTCTTTATGACTTCAAATATTCAAATAAGCCACAATGAAAGTTGTAAAAAACAAACTTAGTTACGACCGAACAATTTTGACATAAATATTGACTTGCGATTAATTTGACTGTTATTGCATTTGTGAGATCAGAGGGATAGATTGTTGACTGAACCAAACAGCACCTTCATTAAATATAGTTAAACCTCCGAGAACTCTGAACACTTTTCTCTCTTTTTTTGCATAGATATGAGATTTTCTCAGTGAACTCTGGACTTGTACCCTTGAACAATCCTCTTCAAAGCTACAGCTACTTGTATAGAGACTGAGTCTTTATGGAAGTACAACATGTTCTGCTTTCATTCTTGAAAGACGAGCCTTGAAAAGTTTTCAAACCTATTCCGCACACTGATCCGACTTTCAAACCTGGGGTGACTAGATGGCCAACTATTTGAAATATGTAGAAAAAGTGTTCTCCTTGCCGTTGAAGAGTGTCCTCTCTTCCTCTCATCGTGCGCCTCCGCTCATGAGATATTCAGTTTTGCTCTAAGCTGCTGATTCTGTAGCCGGAGAACAATCTGCGCCTCTCTGACCTTCACGTGTTGAGGAGTTGCATTTGCAAATCTCTTTGGATTAGCTAAAACATTTCTCCACAGCCGAGATATCAATAACATGAATAAGATTTTGCTCATATCTTCTTTTACTTTTTTTTTAAATATATTTAAGAATCTGCTGCACAGAGTTTAAGCAACAGAGTAGGTCGCTGAGGGCAAATCCCTCAGTGAGAGAGTGTAGGAGGCATAGAGGGAGAGGAAGGAGGAGACAGAGTGAGTGCGATGGATCAAAGGGCAGAGGGAAGAGGGCGAAACGGGAGGGAGAAAGAAAGAGAGAGATTCTGTTTTGGCAGCAAACTGTTGGTGAATACGCCCACTGTTGTACTGCTTCAGCTCAGAGACCTTCACTTCACCTGAACTTCCTCTGATGAGCTGAATATGAGAGTCCTCTCTTATCAATGGATGGTTTCATTGCCTCACAGCACTGTCTCCTGTAAAAAACACAACCTCCTTTCTCTCTCTTTCTCCCTGCCCCTCTCTCTCTCTCTCTCTCGCTCTCTCGTTCCTCTCATCTCCTTTGATATGTGACTCACTCATATCGTTATTATTCTGAAACACCGGAAGAAGCCACACTGCCGGGTTTCTGCATTCCGTAGACGATCAATCACACTGAATATAGCATCTCTTTTACATCCTCTTTTCTGGCTGGCTGAGTGATGTTTTTTCGATCAGCTCGGTGAGTTCCGAGGACAGCGCTCATTAGTTTCTTTTAAAATTCACAGCTGAAAATGACCTTCAGCTCTCCTCTGTTGCTGTGCAGAAGTTACAGATTTGTTGAAGCCACTTGCAGCAACCCTCCAAATAATCAGTGACATTAGGCGTTTTTGGATCAAACAGTTCTGGGGACTCCCTGAGAGGAACTGCCCTCTACATACTGAAGGGCTTTTTGTCTGTTTGCATTCACACCACTAACAGGAAGCCCTCCAGTGAGTTTGCTACAAGCTTTTTTTAGTAATATAAGAATCTTTGAAGAATTCTTTGGCTCAGTGGGCATGATTTCTGCATGCTGCGTGCTCTTAAACGAGTTCACTTCTAGACTTTAGTGTTGGTCCATTTATCCGTGTTTTCTTCCTTTTTTCGTTAGAAACTGTAGTTTTTGTTTTGTGTTGTCTGTTGTTTACATTGCTAAAGAGTTTTGAAAAATTGGCTCGACCAATCACCAGACACCTAAGTCACTCGCTGTCCAAAAAGAGCTAAAAAAAAAGTCTGTCAAATCGGCGTTCTGAGAACTATAACCGTTGCTAGTTCTTGAGATGCGGACACAATACAAAGGAGGGTTTGTAGAACTAAGAACAGGTTCCTCTCGTCCGAAAACGCCTATTATGTCCAGAGCCCTGAAATGTTTGGCACCGAGGACCAGCATGCACACGTGCCCCCTGAGTGGAGTTTCTATGAAGCTTATATAAGCATACCAATGCATCTTTCTTGCAAAACTTTCTCATGATAACCAATGAAATGGATTAAAACGTACTATTTATACTCCAGATTTGTCCTGATTCTTGTTATTTTGAGATAAGCAGATAAATTAGAAGCATGAAAAGACTGCTTATCATAACCTTGTTCTCGGGTCGATATCATGGCTCATCTGGCAGGCATGGCCAATCAATGGGGATCTCTGGTATTATCCTGCATTATCTCCTAATGACGCTGCCAAAGTTCAAACAGATTATGAAAAAGCAACAAGGGGTTTAGCATCATCTTCCGCCTGACAGTCTCTTACTTAACCCCGAAGCTGCTCTGCCTCTCTTCTCCTTCCAGTCTTTATCTCGCACATAAACATAAGACGCTGCAGGCTAAGGTACTTTTTCTCTGTCTCCACACACGCACACCAAGCGGTTCATGCAAATTAAGAAGAAAAAAAAGATTGATGTGCATCTTAACCCTGTTTATCTTCCTCATCTTTATTGCATCCAGGTTGCTGAATAGCTTCACCCATGAATCTGCATTCACGTCCGTCCTAATGACAGCTGCAGATGGCGCCGCCTCGGCTCACTAACAGCTTCTTTTACAATCGTCTGTGTGTGTGTGTGTGTGTGTGTGTGTGTGTGTGTGTGTGTGTGTGTGTGTGTATGTATGTATGTATGTATGTATGTGTGTGTGTGTGTGTGTGTGTGTGTGTGTGTATGTGTGTGTGTGTGTGTTTTCGTATGCATGAGTCAAACCTGAGGAGCAAAGCCAGCACAAACATCAGCGTGAGCCAGGTCTTTCATACACTGTCGCCCTCACATTCTGCCCTGCCAGCTGTGTGTACACTGTGCAGTGTTTTGTTAAATGCCCCCGACTGACGATCGGGAAATCTGGCTTTAATAAGCTGCTGTTAGTACAAGTAACTAAGTAGATTTACCCAAGTACTGTACAACTTTGAGGTAATTATACTCTTCTTACCAAAGAGGCAACCTCCAGTTCTGAAAAGTGAAGCCAAGGTGGAAGGGCCTTAAACTCTCTCTAATGTCCAGCAGGGGGCGACTCCTCTGGTTGTATAGAAGTCTATGAGATAATGACTCTACTTCTCTCTTGATTTATTACCTCAGTAAACATTGTAAACATGAGTTTATGGTCTCAATCTCTAGTTTCAAAACATCTTCACATCTTCAATACAGCATGATGTTCATTTAGTAAATTATGGTCCATTTAGAGTCAAACAGACCATAAAGCAGGGGATGCTTTAGGGCGGGGCTACCTTGTGATTGACAGGTCTCTACCCTGGCGTTGTCCGGTCTGGGAGTTGTCTGTGTTTTTGTCTTACAACTTTTAACCCTTTCACAGTGTGTTTTCAGTTCATGAAAGTAAATCGTAACATTTTGGTCGGCCTATGTCCTCTTCAGCATTTTGTTGAATTAACTGAGGACTACGGCATTGACACCGTAGTCCTCATAGCAGCTTATTTTAACAGAAATGTAACATTGATTTATTTGTCGCGTAACTTACTTGAGTAATGCCACTTCCGCAGTTATTTTAATCCAAAACACCAGGTTTTCCAAAAACTCATCAAGTTTTGTTGCACTGTTTGCATGTAACGAGCAGAAACGGACACTGGACATTTCAAAGTTGCTTGAATAAAATTTTGAAATGAGGACATTTTTGCAAATTTGCACTGTAGTGTTGATACTTTAAGGATCCAACACACAGCAGAAAGGCTGCTTTAATTCACTCTCTGCATTTTTCAGCATTCTCCGGCGTATTCTCTCCAGACCGATCCAGACTACCAAGTACTCTCTGGACATTAAGGTTATCTCTAAAGCAAACGGCAGTGTGGTAGTCCTAATGAGCTTATGAAATATTAAATCAGAGAGATGTGTGATATAGCCGCTAAACGGGCAGCGTTACCGTTTCCACACAACAACACAGAAATATCTGAACAGTTTTTAAGGTCAGCAGCTTCCTCGGGGAAGTCACTCGAAGTTCCTTAAAAGATGAAAGTGCACACGAGCCATTAAGTGAATTGTGTTGGTTTGTGACCGAGTTGAGATAAGGTTCAGCCGGTTGTGTACTTCTGGAGCTACTCAATCCCTTCTCTGCACCCTGCTGGACCACAATAGCTCACTGACCAGTCAATTTCCACATGCCGGTGCAAGAACAGATACCCTTGAGTCTCCCTGCATTCCTCAGCTCTCCACATCCCGGCTATTCTTTTTTTAAATTCTGCCTTTTCCCCAGTTTTCCTCTTATCTTTCCGCCTTCATTTTATTCCCTCACACTCCTTTCTCCCACCACCACCACCTATCTCTCTTCCACACATCTTATTCTCTGTGTTGCTTTTCCCCGCCTGCCTTTCACTGTCCTTCCCTGTGACTTTGTGTGTTTTTTTTTTTTTTGCTGAGGCGGTTTCCTTTCCTTCATCTCTTCCAAACACACACACACACACACACACACACACACAAAGGTTTGAACTCTTTTATTTACCTCCCACTATTCTCTTTCGAACAAATCAGGGATTTTTGAGAGAGCCCGGCGAGTAAACCAGTGTGACAGCTCGCTACCAAGGAGGAGAGCTAATGGAAAGATGGAGGCTGTGTTAAAAAACCAAAGGCCATTTATAGATGACGGGGCGGACTCTCCCATTCATCAGCCACAGTGCACTCCATTAGATGGTTAACACTTTCAATTAACTCAACACTGCTGCCTGTTTAATACGGCCTGCACTCTGGGGGGAACCTCTCACAATTACCCATCTCCACGAACCAACCGCTCTCACTGCATAATATGCAGCAGCAGCAGCAGCAGCAGCAGCAGCATGCTGCGGCTGAATTACACACAGAATGCACGAGGCATTACGGGAGATCGTTTAAGGGAGATGGGGTAATTTCAGAAGCTATTTCCCATGGGCTAATGCTGTATGGATATGGTCTGTTTGTGTGTTCCATCATAACACTGTCGAGGTCTGATGCAAAGTAAAACTTAATTCCTGCTGGGGGATAATCGCAGAGTGTCGGATTGCCTCCATGTTTGGCTGCAATGAGTACAGTCAACTAGTGAATCATGTGCTCAGACATTAGTGGAGAGCAATGGAGGAAGTTGCACATCTTAATGATGATTATTTATTGAAACTTTGAATGTGCTATGAATCAATAAATTATTTCCAATGTGTTCATAATGTGTTTTTACATATCATTCTTTATACGATGTAATATTACTCGTGGTGCTAGTGAGGTTACTTGCATACTGAAATGTGCCTGTGGCTGAATGTCTGTTGGAATAACAAGACAACAACTTGGAATTCAGATTTCAGAATAAGAGCCTTACGAAGATCAGGAGTAACACAAACAAAGAGCAAAAACTCATGTCTTTGTGTATGATTTAAATGTGATTAATTGTGTATTTCATTTTGCCGTACTACACTTCTGTTCTTTATCAGCTTGTATTTTGATTTACAATGAAATGCACCAGAAGAAAATGTCAGTGTGGCTAAGAAGTAGACCACAAGATGGTGCTGATATGGAGAAAAGAAAAAAAGAGGACAGGTGGAGACACAGGTGAAACAGATGATTGTCTGATTGCTGAATGATACAATTAACCTATTAGGTGCTTTGTGCGCGGTTTGTATGAATGCATATAAAGTGGTTTCTAACCCGTCACTCCTGTTTGATACAGACCTGGGGCTGAAGCACTTCGATTAATGTGAAGTCAGACAGAGAGAAGTTTTGTGTGTCAGTCATCTTCTCCAGTTACTGTTGTTCAGTTCAAAAAACCAACCGCAGCGGCACAAATCTGTTTGGGTTGAGGAGATCAAAGTTTGCTCTTTATTCCTTCAGTTTGTCATTATTGACTCGAGGCTGATGAAGTTTCGGACAACACGCTTTGATTTCTACAAGTCAAGTCAGACACTCTTGACCTTCTTTTGCTCAGTAAACCTAACATGAGACAACCTACACTTTTGGCATGTTGCGTAGTTGGACTTGGGAAATCTAGAATGGGTGCCCTGCAAAGAAAAATACATTTTATTAAAAACCAATTTTCACAACATTGGCTCAGCACACTCACAGGTGTTTTAACCTCATGTCTGATTAAACCTCTTGGAAGGTTAGAGGTTACATGGAGCCACCAAAGTCTGTGGCTGAGTGTGTGTGAAGATTTAACGACAAAAAAGAAGTGTTATCACACAATGCTGCCGTCTCGGCCTTCCTTTAAACAAAAAAATGTAATCACAATGGGAATATGCATGCTAATATAAAGGTTAAAGTAGAAAGCAATGTGTCACATTTTAGATGTGAAAATTAACGTGTGTGACACTGAGTGATGACGCAAAAATATTTAATTGTACATAATCTCAACTGCTCACCTCTTATACACGACGCCCCCGAATTTGGGGGCTTTGTGCTCAAGTGGCGTAGCAAAAATCGTCGAAGAAATGTACATATCGATAGCGAATATTGTGCATGTATACATATGTTATATACCAGATTAAACAGCAACAGCTGGGTAACACTATCATGTAAGTCACTTTTTACACACTCCAAACACAATTATACCAACTAATATAAGCAACTACAAGATTTGCACAATATCACATATTTTTCGCCACAAATCGGCAACCTATGCACTCCGTTTGCATCTCCCGTCACAAAGCTGGCAGCTATCATGGCGGATGGATACATGAAAAAGCACGAGGATTCGACCGCCAGTCGAATCACATCTTCTAAATTCCTCTCCATCAAACCATTCAAAAGTTACATAGATAAAGCCAACGAACAAGAAGCCGCTCCACAGCAAAAAAATGTAAACACAGCATACCTTTTGTTGATTTTCGTGACAAAAAAAACGCAGGAAATCCATTGTAATCCGTGACTGCGGTATAGTCCGTGCCCTGCACTCTCTGTCTGTAAGAAAATGGAGGTCCTGGGAGCTTCTGTGACGAAATGGTCAGCATTTGCCTGCTGGGCAAATGATTTTACGCGTGGGGGTTGTGCCGCACAGATCGAGATTTTTAGTGGCTAAAAGTCTGTCAATCTAGTAAATAACCCACCTGCTGCTTTTGTGAGTCTCTTCCGCATTGAACAAGGTGTCACATGATGAAATCCGCCAATCACAGGCCTTACAAAGGCTTACAGAGACACAGACAGAGAGGAGAAAATTCCATGGAGGAGAGATATGAGAGCTCAAAATGGCTCAAAATGATGCCAAACTGCTGCTTTATTAGGATGTATTGAACACTCTTAGTGATAAAACAAGTGAATATATAATTAATATATAGTTATATAGTATATCAAATTAGAATAGAGCAGCGCAACAGCTGGTTCCAAAAATGAGAATTTGGCTTGACTGTCCGTACTCAGACCTCTATTATTCTGGCCTGCTTCACTCAATCGAAGTCAAATCTGTTTGTGGAGACTGTAAACATGCTGTGCTATGACTGTGACGTATTTTTAGGCTGGTATCTGCATTATTTCAAATAAATATCTTCAATACAAGTGCTTTTTTTTCAGGTGAACCTGAAACTTTTCAATTTGAGCTGTGTTCCATCTTCATTCACTATTAACCAGTAACATATACACAGTATTTACACATCTGAACAAGTGTATCACGAGTTTTACCTGTATTATACCATCAAAATTATTAAAATAGACCTTGTAGTTAGAGATCCACACTCTCTTTAGTATGGGTATGCAATTTTCGAGCAGAGGCCTAAAAATAGGGCTCGTGTTTTTAAAAGGTTTTAACTACTAAATGTTTTGATGATTTGAAAGCCATGCACAACCAAACGGGTGTTTTCACTTCCTGTCTGACTGCGTGTAACTAATCACATTAACGATGGCTGCATTCAGGGTGCTGGTTTTCCTGCACGCTCAAACGGAGAGCAGTCGTCATTAATGCTACTAGTTCCACCTGTAATTCTCCTGCTCTGACAAGTGAAAACATCTGCTGTGAAAGAGCTCAAAGAACGACACAGGTGTAATTTGACCCACCCAGACAGGTGAAATAAAAAACACACACACTCGGAGAATCAGTCAGTGCCGAGGTCTAATCAGGCTTAAGTGTTAACACCTGTGCGGTGCACCAGCAGCATGTGTGTGTGTGAAGCCTTTAAATTCCTTCCTATCAATATATTTGACTGCTATGAATCCTGCTTCATTCTTTTTCTCGTGTCACTTCTCCGTGGCGCCTCTCTGCGTTTGCCTCGGGCCTGTTCGGAGGCCCTGACCTCTGTCACGAGTTTGATAAATGAGAAGCCAGAGAAAGCCAGCGCCGTCCCATCTCTGTGTGTTTAATGTGTGGCGGCCCTCTGTTGTTCTAGGGTCACCTAATTCCATTTCATGCTCCAGAAGAAAAGGCCCGTTGAAATGAAAGCAGACTAGTTTAAAGGGTGCGTCTTTGCACACCGCCCTGCTACCTGTCTGTCTCTTCTCTCCCCGTCTTTACGTCGAGCGTTTCTCTTGTCATTGAATAAAGGGAGCGTGAGGGAGCTTTAATCAAGGCCAGTGCCTCTCTAATGTTCTGCCTCAGGAGGATTTTCTACTGTCTGGCCTGTTGAGCTCACCATCTGTGGGATGTGTGGGTTTCTTTTGAGCACTCCGTGGATCCGACATGCAGCTATACTGTTCCTCTTGTGAACAAAAGCCTGCTGCATACAAATCTGTCCCCTTTCTGGTCATCAGAAGCGTGCTGGCAGTCCAAACGTGAAGTAGAGGCGGTTGTTTGTGATGACCTCGCTCTTACGTAAGACGGAGTTCACATGCAAAGTGATTTTTAAATGAGTTACCATCACAATCCTGAGCGCATCAAAAAACATCTAAATTACTTCAAATGCGGAATACATAAACCTCCATGAATTATGAACGAAGCGGGACTTTGCTTATTAATTTAGTGTCTGTGACTCTAAACTCCCACAGCAGCACAGGCCGACGGGGGCGGGTGAGAGTGCACGTGTAATCATTAAAAACATCGAGGTCGTCTCAGAGAATCTTTTTATCTGTCGACAAATTTTAAAGAAGAAAGAAAAAGAGCCGTTAATACATGTACTGACTCACGTCTGTGACTGTGGTTGTTGTTATTTTTTAGTTTTAGAGGTCTCACAGCTAATATCTCGTGATATTGGACTCGCGATGAACCCGACTTTCATCACATGCTGCCAGTTGCTATGACGATGACATGGTTTTTGTTCTGCCGGGTTGGCGGCGCTCCAACATGTTCCCACACAGAGCTCCAGAGTTCAGCGCTCAGCGGTTTCCTCTCAGTGGCGCACGTTCTCCAGAATGAACCGTGGTTTCTTTCTCACACAGTTGATTTATAGCTACTGAATCTTTCAGGTAACACAAAGTTTAAAAGTGTCGTGAGACTCGTTAGGTATCTTAAAGTGGCAATCGTGATGATTTTCATTTCGATAAATCTCTGTCAGTCACTATATGAAGACTTGTCTGTTTGCTGCCGCCTTTACTGGAACCAGATTCAAGGATATTAATCAATTTCCTGCATTTCTGCATTTTACTACTGTATTTTATTTCTTATTTTTAGTGTTTTAATGACTGTTTTTAATGTTTCAATCAATGTTCCTGTTTTTAAATCTCCTTTTCTTTTGTCTTATGTTTTAAAACTTTTAATGGTTTTACACGTTGAATTGCCTTGTTGTTGAAATGTGCTTTGCAAATAAGCCTTGCCTTGCCTATCGCCAAATGAGGTAACACAATGGTGTCTGATGAAAGTATTGAAATATTCATATTTTACCAACTAGGAGTCTGTGACGACCATCGATTCTCTCCGTGACATCACCCATAGGCTTCCCCCCGTAGAGTCGAAGCGTCAACGACTTTATCATCACCCATCATCCGCTAATAATAAACAATTATCTTTCTTCATCTTACCTGTCTCTCCTGATTGAAATAATTCTGGCAGTAATGGAACAAGAAGGCGCCGCCACAGTGAGCTGATAGATGAAGAGCTGCGGGCGACAGCGAGGGAACCAGCTACTTTCATCTGCGCTGTTTGCAGACTCGCGTCCTGTGCAGCATAAAGTCGCGAGAGTGATGGGAAAACAACATAAAAATGATTGCTTTATCAAAACATAAATAGTTTGGTTTGTGTTCTTAAGTGAGCTGCTTTGTATATATTTTTGATTATTGTTTTAGCGCTCTGCGCCTGGAATTTTTCTGTAGTATTACTTACTTACTCATATTCCATTTCTGACACATTAGCACTTTAGGTGAAATCTCTCAAAAACCATTGCCATGAAAGCACCAACATCAGGCCGGGAATTAATTAATTTGTTCATTATTTTTATATCTTCAAAACTGGTGACATTCCCATCATCCTCAGCTGAACTTTGTGTTTAGTGCCAGTTAGCAAAAGTTAGCATGCTAACAGGCTAAACTGCGGGGGCATAAACAATGGTAAACATGACATCTGCTGAACGTCCGAATGTTAGCGTTGTCATTGTGAGCATGTTAGCACGCTGATGTTAGCATGTGCCACTTACAGTGTTTCTCAAATAAGGCCACTAGGGGGCACGTGAGATTTAAATATATATATATATATCCCACAATAATCATTCTATAACAAGTGACATAACCACATATTATATTCAATAGTCCTATTTTCAATGCAGTCGTTAACTGCCGTCAACTGTCAACTTGAGAACCAGAGAGCCAGTAGCGTGGCATCTTGTTTCAACGCGTATCACTGAAAGAGGACAGACAGGGCGGCTGTGGTTCAGGTAGAGCCGGGTTGTCCATTTAAACTCGGGGGTCAGCGAGTCGATTCCCGGATCTGTCCTGCAGCAGCGAGACACCGAGCCCTCGATCGCTCGCCGTGGTCAGGCCTGCGCATTGCGTGGTTCCTCGCTGCCATTAGTGTGTGTGTGAAAAGTTCTCTGGATAAAAGCACCGTATGAATGAAGTCCATTTCTATTTAACTCATCAGACCATTATGGAAGTGCATCTGCTGTATTTCATTTCATCAAGTTTCTTTTTATTTCTCCACCATCAGTAGATCTTTTCATTCAGGGAAAAAAAAACTGCACCCAAACACAACCATTTTTAAGACTTTTATTTAGCTTTCAAGAACATTCATCCATTCTGTAGTGGCAGACATACTCTGTGATAAAGGATGCTGCGTGTACCATTTATAGTGCATTTTGTTGCCCAGGTAGCTTAGAAGAAGTGCAGTATGTGAGGTAAATAGCAATTATTGTAGCTTTACATCTCTGCTTATTCAGCCTCAGCATCTACTCTCAAGCAACACATGCTTTAGTCTAAGCTAAGAGGCTATCGTAGAATAAAGCTCTGTGTGTTCAAAGTGCAAGTATTTTAGAGCTAGTGCAATATTAACTACTTGTTCAGCTCTGATGGTGAGATTTGCCAGGTCTTAGTTAATGAGGAAAATGACTCACATTGTGCCAGAAGATTGCTAACCAAGCTCGGCACTCGGAAACAGGCAATTACATTACTTTTTATTTTTGTTGAGCAGATGATCCTGTCTCACCCGGAGATGGAGCTGGGTTTCTGGCTCAGACTGGAGCTCAAGAGCCACAGCGTGGCGGCCAACATATGATCCACACACACACACGTAAACAAGGATATTCATGGCAGACTCTCTGATCTGATGTGAGCCTGGCTGATGATACAGCTGCTGTTTAACCTCCTGGTTTTCCCAGCGACAGATGCGCTAACACACTCACTCCTTAAGATGATTGACTGGCTGGAGGTAATAAAGATGCCACCCTTCATTTTTACCACAGCCTCGCTTCCTGTCTCTAACAAATCTGCAAATGAGCGCATCATGTCTGCGAGCGTTTAACTTTGAAAGCGATGAATGGAGTCGGCTGCTGTGGCGACAGTTGTTGCTGTCAAATCCTAAATCTCACCCCCAGTCTCTCCACTTTAAATCACCGTGGTGGCATTGATGGGGATGCTGTTGCCGCTCTTCATCCTTGTCAAACTCTCTGCGGGGCTTTTTGTCGTTTCAGTGCCGCCTGCTGTTTCGTCCTTGTTCTTGCGGAAACAGAAGACGCCATAGAGGCGGAATTTTTTATCAGGGAAGCCCAGGTGTCGGACGCCTGGCTGGGATCCCCCACAGCGAGAGCGGGGGTTGACTATGGGGTACCGGATGCTGCCGTCCTCCAACCAGCCGGCCTCACAGCGGTCCAGGAGCTGGAACTTCCACGCGGCGTACAGCTGACCCACTTTGGCCACCGCTGAGCCGTCTCGAACGCAGGCCTTCATCGCCTCCGCATAGTTCACCTTCTTGAAGCGTTTGAGGAAGTACACTTTGCCTGAGGGGATATAGAGGGAGAGGGTGGAGGATGTTTGTGGTAACAACTGAAAAGGTGCAGGAAAACAGGGCGAGTGCATTGTTCACGAGGGCAAAAGGAAAGAAGGAGAGAGGAGAGTGAACGAGAGAGTGAAGCCCCCAGAGACACGCCGAGGCCTGAGGGAAGATATTCATAGGTTTCCCGGCTTCTCTGTCTGACTGTGTTCAGAATATCAAAACCGTTCCAACAACCGTCTGGGCAGCTTCTCAAAATCGAAAGCCAATACGCTCTAACTCAAAATTACTCTTAAAACGCTTCCATTTTTGCTTTCATCTCACCTCCGGGGAGACTTTTTTCGCCTAGCAGTATTAAGGAAATTGGTGTTCTGATTGGATGACTTGCTTCAACTGAACTGAATCACGAGTTAAGCTTTGTCAAAGGAAGAAGCAAAGGATGAAGAAGCTACCCAAGAAAATAGAGGTTGGCTGTTTCTCCAAACAGCAACAACCGCTATCATGAAAATCACGTCCGCAACCTCAGCTTTGCACTTGGCTCAGCTATTGTTATGCTTGCTTATGTGACTGCTGGCTATTAGAGAGGCAGAATATTGTCTCATATTTCCCCGGGGGACGCTCGGTAAATACCTTCCAGCTGGACTGAGCAACAGTATAACAGGTCACGACCACTGCTGAAACCTCCTGCCCACAACAGACTGTCCACAATAATTAACACACAGGGGAATCCATGAGCAATCGTTTAAGGTTTCTGTCCTACTCGCCAAGGAAAAGCACTGGCACCGCTTCTTTGCTCCAGTTTAAACTGTCCCAAAATTGTTTATGATTCACTGAAGAGCCTCGTCTTTTATCTAGTTAATAAAAAATAAATCCTTTCACTTTTTATAATGCATGAGAAGGTTTCGATTCTCTTTCAAGCTTCAAAGGGGCTCTGGCAGAATCCAATTCATGTATTTCCCAAACTGAATTTCTTAACCAACGGTGTACTGTATGTTTCACTAGCGGGTCAATGTTTAAAAGGAGTTGTTAGAGAGGTTTTGGGAAATATTTGCTTTCTTGCCGAGAGTTAAGACCTTCACACAACGGGAGCGTGACGAACAAACTACATGAAAATGCTTCCATGTTGTTGTTTCATAAACATATATTGTATAGAAGTCTATGAGAAAAATGACTCTACTTCTCTCTTGATTTATTACCTCAGTAAACATTGTAAACATGGGTTTATGGTCTCAATCTCTCCTTTAATAAATTATGGTCCATTTAGAGTCAAAGAGACCATAAAGCAGGGTATGATTTAGGGCGGGGCTCATTTGTGATTGACAGGTTGCCTTATATGGCGTGTATGTCAATCCTCGTAGAGTATTGCAAATACGGTCAATTCCGTTCACTGGTGGGAAATGTTCAAGATGGCGACGGCCAAACTGGCGACCTAGAGGCTTCAGAACAGCAGTCCACAAACCAAAGGACCACGCCTACTTCTTATTTACAAAAATCATCCAATTCCATACAATATGATTGGTTGATGCCTTTACTCGCGGTGCAAAAGCTAAAGAAAGTGTTACCAATCTTGTATTACTCCTTTGTCCCCTCATACATGTTCGACTACAGAGTCAGTGATGTAAAAACAAATCCAGCCGCCGACTTCCCCGAGTTTGTCTGAGCTTCTGAACCTGGAGGTGTGTGACGGAGACACTAGCAGACTCTCTGTGGGGATGGGATGTGAATCAAAGAGCTGGGAGATGAAAGCCGACGCCTGGCACCCAGAGGACACTGTGGCCCGGGCAGGGCCGCATCAACAAGGCCTGATCTAAATCCAATGGCCTGAGGCCAGAGAGATCACAGGCAGAGATCAGAGACGTGGGCCTATAATTTCCCCACGGTCCAACACTCGTGATGTATCTGTTTCGATACAGTACCACAACAATCCAGCTCCGCCACTGTCTTGTTCTCATTAGCCACTGATGCTGCGTACTCATTTGGATGTTTGTATTTAGTCGTACGATCATGTAGATGGACGACAAAGTGTTTCTGATCTTCAGATACGGACGTGCCTGTGCACGCGACTATGGCCGCCAACCCGCGTGCCGGCTCTCTCCGTTTCTCACCGTTGAGCTTGGAAGTGAAGCAGAAGGCATCATAGCGCTCCTCCTCCTTGTGCCGGTAGCCATAGTTCCGAACGCCAGCGGGGTTGTCCTTGCGGCCGCACTCGTCTCTGGGATGAGAGATAGGGTACTGGACCGAGCCGTCCTCCAGCCATCCAGCATTACACCAGTCTAGTCCCTCCAGCCAGGCCTGTGGAGGGAGATAATGTACGTCAGAGGGTCATACTGAAGGATTAAATACATTATTAAGAGGTTTATCTCCTCTGACATTACTCCATTACTCTGGACTTTAATGCATATGGTTTTTTTTAAATAATGGGCCTGCAGTTAAATGTCTGGACTGTGATATGCATATTCTTATATCAGACTTACTGCTGCTCTAAAGCAGTTTATGACTGAGGGTTATAATCAGTAAGTGCATTATTAAAACAAAAAAAATGGGCTATAAATTAATGTGCGATGGAAGGCATGATCAAAACCAAATATACAGTATGTAATAAATCTTTGGCGGTGATCTGATCCTTCCACCACCGTCTCTCATGACATGACGGACATTTGTACCACAGCCGGCAACCTCTGGTTCTGAAAATTGAAGCCAATGTTTGAGTGCCTTAAAGCTGCATTCTCTCTAGTGGCCATCAGGGGGCGACTCCTCTGGTTGTATAGAAGTCTATGAGAAAATGACTCTACTTCTCTCTTGATTTATTCCCTCAGTAAACATTGTAAACATGAGTTTATGGTCTCACTCTGTAGTTTTAAGTCTTCTTCAATACAGCATGATGTTCATTTAGTACATTATGGTCCATTTAGAGTCAAACAGACCATAAAGCAGGGGATGCTTTGGGGCGGGGCTACCTTGTGATTGACAGGTCGCTACGACGGAGTTGTCCGGTCCAGGAGTTGTCCGTGTTGTCTTCTTAGAACTTTAACCCTTTCATGAAAGTTAATTAACATTTTCGTTGGCTTTTCCGATACCATTTTTTCCTTCCCGGTACTGATTCCAAAACCTGAACTTGCGTTTTATACCGAGTACCAACGCATTGCTTAAACATCCTAATATAAATCAAATGCAACCTCCACACATTAGCTGTTTGCTATGTTATTTAGCTAAGCAGGACTGTGCCGCCCACCAGCTGCTAGCAGCTAGCTTAGCTTGGATCAGAGGCATTTCCAGCACTGGTATCAGTATTGGAACAATTCTACAAAAAAATTATTCAGCGCTCGGTTGTAGCTCCACCCACTCGTGTTACATCTGGTTGCAAAAAACAAAGACGGCATCGGCAAAAATGCCAAATTCGAGGCTTCAAAACGGCAGTCCACATGCCAATGGGTGACGTCGCGATGACTACATCAACTTCTTATATACAGACTATGGCGTATACTCACCTTGTGCAGTTGAGAGTGAGAGGCCAGAATGGCATCCTGCTGTTTGCAGGCATCCTCCCCCTGGTGGTAGTTGAGCTTATAGCGCCCCTCACGAGGGTAGTAGGGGAACACCACTCCTAACGGTGACAGAAACATACTTTTAAGTGTATGAATTTCACTTTAATCTCATAGGAACTGGTCTATCTCACTGGCCAACACTTTATACAAGAGCCAGTAGAGCTTTAGAAAGGTCAAGCCTTTTAACAAAATCTCTTCCAGTTGCCTCTTTAATTCCTGACCTTCTAGGTCGAGGTTGACAAATCCCGTATCGTCTTCCATGTCATTAGTGACTTCACACTCAAAGCGTCCGTAGTCCTCCAGCGTGACATTCTGGATGATTACCGAGGCGTCACCTGGTCCCGCCTGCTCCAAAAACACACGGCCTTTATAAGCTCCAAACACACGCTGCTGCCTGGAGAGAGATTAGAAATGCAAAATATTTATTTTTATCATAGAAATGGAATATTTTATTTCTATGATTTTCGCCGTTTGAGCAAAATAATTGACATGAGAAACTCTATTGAAGTGGACTTTGTGAATGTGATGTATTTGAAAATGAATTACTACATTGTGACTGTATGCTAAGCATCTATAGTATGAGGCAGACACATGTAATTAAAACCTACAGATACAAACGGATTGACTGAGAAATGAAGGTTTTACCTTCCAAGTGCCACAAAGACGTCCTCGAACTGCAGCGCATCGGTCACTTTGGTCCATTTAATCCGAATGCGGTCAGGGTCGGTGTTCTCCGGCTCGTGGTGGAATCTGCAGGGCAGAGTGATGGAGCCGCCGCGATGTGTCACCACTTTACCCGGAGCTGTCTGCACGATCACCGCTCCGGTGTCATCCTCTGTGGGGAAGAAAAAAAACAATACTGTATTTAGGGAATGATAACTATTTAACTTTTACTGTAATTTTGCTGGTCTGCTTGCTCATACTTTACTTTTATTATTTACACCAGGAGATTATGTATTTGTGTGTGTGCGTGTGTGTGTGCATCTCTGTGTCTGTCTGTCTGTCCACGGCAAATCTCACATACTACTGGACCCATCAGCCTGATCTTTTTTGTGCTCATTTATGCCTGTACGCTCAATGGCCTCTTGTGGTAAACAGTCAACATGAAGCGTTACACAGCCTCGACGTTGTGGGCGGAATTTGGCACTCCTCTTATTCTTTTTGTTGTTATTATCATATATATTTTTGGGGTTGTAATTTATTACTATCAAAATAGTTATTATTGCCATGTGCTTTATCCAAATGTTTCTTTAATATTCAACTATCTAGCAACTTTTATGTGTAAAGTTTATGTTTATAAATCACGTTTTATTGTGGGACACACACACACACACACACACAGTGTTGCCGACTTGGAGACTTTCTCGCTGGACTTCGCAGCTTTTCAGATCGTTTTAACAACTTGCTACTTAGCATAAACACAGTCAGCGTCTCTCTTCTCTCCCCGCGCGCATGTAGGCAAGAGTGAGCTGCTCTGGTGACAGGCGTCGGTGTCACCGGCTCAGTTTGTCGAGGCTTAACAAACATGTTGAGTGTTGCCCTGAAAATGATTTTGTAAGATATTGATATTTTGTCACAATAAATGTAAGCTGAAGTGAAGCTCGCTAATTTTATGTTTGTATGTGAGATTTGTCCAAAACACAAGTTACAGAAGAGGAGAAATGGCAGAGCGTGTATATTCATTACACCGCAATTCATAATTAATCTGGGAAGTAAGCTACAGTTTTTGGTGTACACATTTAAACATTTCAATTATTACAGACATGAAGGCTACTTTGCATGTAAATAAGGTGCCGGAGTGCATTAAAAAAAGCATCAAAATAAAGCTTGTTTGTCAAGAAACTCCATGGATTAGCAAAACTGTTGCTTGAGACTTGCGAGTGAAAAGCGAGTCTGACACGTTTGCGGTCTAGACAGGTGGCAATTGTGGTTTGTAATTCATTCAATCAAACTTTACAGCAGTGGTTGTTGCAGTCACATCTGGCAGAGATCTGCATTCTAGTTTGCGAATGGGTTTTGAATGGCGTTTATAACTTTTATGCTCGACATCGAGCAGCGCTACTATCTTGGCCAGAAGTATAAAAGTGGTGGATACGAGCCAATATGAGTAATTCTCCATTGCCATAAAAAAATGTGCAGTCAAGTCCTTGTAGTGCTGTTTGCAATCACCCTTGACACAGCCAACACTTGTAACTTTTGTTCAAATCGTAAAATAAAATCCTTGATTCTCTTAGTGGTGGATACCACACGCAGTGAGGTGCCCCGCGAAATAGAATAAATCGTGTGCTGTTTATTTGTGCTGTCCAGCATATCAATAGAAGAAAAAAAGGATGTTGGTCGCTTCTCTGCCCAGATCTATCATCAGATTACCCCACTCAAAAATTTAACCTCAACCTCTCTCTCGAGAGTAATTCACCAAAATGACCCAAGACTAATGGTAACCATAGGCCTCTTCTCCTGATGGGCAATAACAAGAACGATTTGCATTTATTGCAGACATTCGCTCAGATGCTGTTTGTGTGTGCCAGTGCAGCCAGAAACTAGACACACACACACACACACACACACACACACACAAGTGTGGTGTAAACATTTAATGAGTGGCTGCAAGAGGTTTTCTGCTATGTTGTGACCAGATAAAGGCACCAACAATTATCCATGCCAGCCAGCAATTAGTCATGTCACTGCGGCTCTCTGCAAAGTTGTTTATCACCAGCGGCCATGAAAGCAGAGTGCTGTTTAATCAAAACTTTTAGAATCATTATTTCTGCTACCGACTGATGTTCAGACAAACAACCCCATGTTATGAGCGACTCCAGTGCTTGTGTTGAAACGCGTTGGGATCTGAAGATGGGAGAGTGAGCTCCAAAGGTAACCTCTGCAGTATTCATATTTCACATGTTGTGACAGCGATGCAGATCAGAACAGAATCCAGAGCTCCTGACTTTGCTGCGGTGAGCTGCGAGAAACTGGAAAGAAATAATGCTTTTCCTTACCGAGCACGTGCACCACCTTCCTCCTTCCCTTGTCCATGTCAGCAGGCAGGGAAGCCACTGAGACGGCAGAGGTCAGGATGAAAACCACAAAGGACATTTTCCCAAAGGCCAGAGGCCTCAGCTGGTTTAAGAACTGCAGGAAGGGACACAACAGAGGAAATGTGGTTATCAAAGGTTAAACGAAAACGAAGAAATCAGACAGTGGCGTTCCAGGGGCACAATCGAGACCAAGGTGAAGAGTACCAAGGACAGTAGCTTGACATCTTCAGAGTCAGAAACAAGGGGCTTAACTTAATGACAGTGGCACCATCGATGTGAAGACTTGGGTAAAATCTACATCTGTCCCCTGCCTCTCATTCATGCTGAAACCCCAGCAGAGAACTCCTAGTTTAGCTGGTCAGTGATCAAAACAAAAAGTAGTAGATATTTGATTTGTTCAGCTTTCTCAAAACAATATAAAGACGAATAAGTTTAGCCGACTGCTTCTGGTTTGAGTCACGCTTTCATGTCGCAGTCTGCTACACACAGCAGTTTTAAACGGCCTGCCGGTGAATCTCACAGTCACCGTATAAGAGACTACAGCACATTCTGAAACTCTCATCAGAGTGTGTGAACTATCTCCCCTGGCCGTGACCAATGAGGGATCACCTTGCTGAAAAGCTGGAAGCCACTGCTGCTTACTCTGGTCAAGCACTCATTACTGCTACAAGCTCTCTCTGGGTTATGGATGAGGGTGCAGTGGTTGCTCGGAGCACAACGGTTTGCAGACGTGTGTGTTTTGACCCATGATGGATCGCAAACCCTTGTGCAAAATACAAACTTTCAAACACATGCTCAGACACATATAGATTGGGCTACATTGTATCATCATAACAACAAATTACAGGAGCCAATATGTACAGTATGCTGCAGCTGTGAGCGTCACTAGAGCTTTGCACTGTCAGTGTCACCTGAGAATAATCCACCGCAGCACATAACGTCTGAACAGGCCCCAGTGAAGCAGAGTAACTAAAGCAGCCACTTTACATGCACGTTGCACACTACAAACATCCCTGCTGCATCTTTTTTTTTTTTTTCCTCAAGGTTAGTCCATTGAACACCCCTGCAGTTCCCACGCAGCACCGAGAACCGCAGAGCAGAGCCGTACTAATGGAGCACAGAAGTGAACTTACCATGGCTACCGCAACAGGATTAACGCCGGGATGGAGCAGATGTGCCTCTGTGCGTCGTTCTGTGCTCAATGTTGTTCTGCAGCAGCGCTCACCTCTCTCCCTCCCTGTCTCTCTCTGTCTGTTCCCCGTCCCATCGCTGATCTCCAGCACTGCAGGGGAACCACCGGTGTTTGTGGGTCCCGCAGTCCTCCGATGACGCAGCAGACGTTTGCCTGTGCAGGCAGTGTGGATAGCAGCAATGATGTCGCACTGATTTACTGTTTGTGGATGTCTTTATTAGAGCCCATCAGAGTGTCACTTATTGGTTTGAGTGTCACACAGTTTGTAGCAGTTAATGCAGTAAAACCTCATTAACTTTCAGGCGGAAATATTTCTTGCTGTTAAAGATCAATTGAAATAATGGAAGTGTTCGTGTTGAGAATATGGCTGCAGATTAAGATTAGTTTATGTCAAATAGATGAATCAAATTCATCCTAACAGCCTAATGGCTGAGGAAGAGTGATAAAGAATAGACTTCAGCACAAATGTTCTTGTTGTATTACTTTATAATAATGGTAATTTATATAAATAAACAAAATCGGAAGTGAAATGCTAGTAGCCTATATTACTCTTGTAACTGTATATAAAGGCACAATTGAAATATTACATGCTTAACTTAACTTGCTTCTACTAAAATTCAGAAGGAAATATACATTTTTATCACAGCTTCCATTGTTCTGAATTATGACTTGGCAATAATATAATATAATATATACATTACAATGCAAGTCTTTAAATATTCTAGTATTATCACTCTTATTAAAGCTACTACAAGGAACTTTCATCTTGTGTTGATTTTGGCGGTCCCTGTGGACAATAGTGGTAGTGTTTCCAAACACCAGAGTTCCTTCAGAAAACCTCTCATTTTACAGCAGCAGGGTCCGACAGTCTGCCCCGCTCGGTCCGGGTTCTGGTTCTCCCGGGCCTCCCTTCCCTCCAGTGAGCCCGCAAACACGGCCTGGGTCTCCAGCGGCGTGGTGTCGGATCAGCGGAGCAGAGAGGTGAAGCTCTTCTCTTGGCTGGAGGAGGAAACGCTGCTGCCGGGCGCTGAACTCTCCTCCTCCCGCCGGAGCTTCCGACTGCAGGTTCGAAGGCGACAAAAAAGCTGAATCCGGGTCTCTCCACGGCGGGTTGGTCGCTGCAGGAGGCCCCGCTGGAGTCTGAGCTGAGGAAAAACCTGCATGATTTTGCACAGAATCCGACCCAGTGACACCGATGATAAGCTTTGAGAATAACTAAAAGAAATAGCCAGTCTTCTCTCTGATGGTCTCGTTCACTTCTGTATCATATAGAGGCATCAGTATTACATTGAGACTGTTTCATAACCAGTTAAAAGTTCCTCACACTCACTTTAAGTTTAAATACCACAGATTTTACCAGACATGAGTTAGTAATCACGATTGGGATTCATTGAATTAAGATTTTGACTTTAATGACCCGTAATTGTTCCGTCTATTATCCTGGCTACAAAAAGCAGTTGGTTTACAACAATACCACAACAATATTATCAGAAAGGAGAAACCAAATTTGATCAAAATGCTGAGGATATTCAGTGGCTTAATTGACTTCATTGGGTTTGCCAATATAGACTGGCTCCAGCTATGGTAAGTGCTAAAAATGATCGCAGATCTAAGATCAGGCCTCTCCAGTTGTTGGGGACGGTTATAGTATAAAGCTTTTAATATGTCAGGAAATTGTCAATGACGTTTGACATTTTTCCTTGTGCAGCCCATTCATGGAATTTCCGCAAGTCTGTTAATGAGTGTTCTGTAGCCCTGCATGCTTTTGCTCTTCATGCACTCACCAGTGGAATAAAGTGCAGCATCACTGACGCGTCTGACACTGAAGTCTCTCTCAAGCACCATATGGGCAGGTGCTGCAGACGCCACAAGAGCCTTCCCCGAGAACAACAGCGAAATAAGAGGGGCCCTTGAGATGATGGCAGCCAGCCGACAATAAGAGGAGACAGGACACTCGGCATCAGGCAGCTGCACTTTGTGTTAAACTTTAAAAAGAAAAACGAAACCGCGCCAATGGCTTCATCATTGCACACTGTGCCGCTGAGATTCATCTTGACTAGCAGCGTCTTGTAGAGCAAGGAAGTGGCCCTGTCAACTGCTGTGCAGCTGCTCGAGTTGCTGCAGCCCTGTGCGGCATCGCCGTGAGAGCGTTTCCCAGAGTTTGAGACATCTGCCTGGGCTCTCCCCGATGCATCGCAGACCTACCAGCAGGAGATGCAGCAGCACCGAAGGACAAAAAGAGGGAAAAAACTCACGACAATTATGCGATGCTTTGTCAGAGTGAGAAATTCCAGGTCGACATTGACAGCTTGCTTTCAGGCTTTAGACAACAACTGGATGCTTCCAAAGACATTAACAGTTGGTTTAGCGTGTTAGTTAATCTTAAATGATGCATTGGTTACTCTTAAATGAGCTGAACTATTCTCTGCCCAGCATCTACTTGATTTGGACAAGGCCTCTGCAGAAAAGTCGCTCCACTTCAGAGCTCAGCAGAGAAAGATTATCTTCCTACAAATCTATTACAAGTGGAGACATACCCTCCAGGCAACTTCCTTCTAATATTGTTGCTGAAGGTTTTTCTAAGATTACCTGTTACCTCGGAGGGAGGTAATTATCTTCAATGAGATGCTCAAAAACTGGCAAGAAATTCCAATCAGCAGTGATTCAGTGGGCAGGATTTTAAAGCCCAGTTTTAAAAACAAAATCTAGGTTCGCTAAAGGTAGGGATCAATTATTTAGTGTTGGTGCATCGGTGCAAAAGTGTCCAGTATGGACGCGGTAGAGCTCCGTTTTTCCCAGGAGATGCAGAGCTGGTTATGTCGGCCCAAAATCAATGAATGCAGCTTCAAGAAGTTCAGTGATAAACACATGTTTACTGCCTACTGGTGCATGCTGTTGTGTTGCCTAATGCCGACACTAGATTGTAAGACAACAAATACAAATAGGGATATGTGAAGATATTACGGAAAAGCAGTTTTTCTACCAGACCTCAAGATGAAGTCATAATGCAGGACCCTTGTCACTTGAGTTGACTTTATGACACGGTTTTGACTACTTTGTCAGGTAAAGCAGCGCAATGGTGAGAGATGCTGTCATCAAACTTTACAGGTGTGTAGTTGAGGTAAAAATGGAGGTCGAATTAAAAGATATGGTCCGAGCAAGGGTGCTGAAAGTAGGAGGGTAGGGAAGTGGGGAAGGGGCCATTTAACCCACTGACAAAAGGGTGTAATTGCATCGTACTTCACATGGATCACCAAAACACCTAAATACAACCCTTTAACGTTGAAGAAAACTAAAATTCCCTGTTTGTCTAGGGAGGTTTTCATCAAAACGCAATTCTTTTTTTCACTATATTTTTGTTTTTTTATGTGAAATACATATGAAATCAGTACATTATCTAATAGCTATACAACTAGATAGATGGATGGACTGACGGACAGTCAGACGGATAGACGGATAGATCGATAGATAGCTAGATACTACTTATTTATTAATGTGGACCCTCATGACTTCATGCATTAATATTTTAAATGAAGTTATGTAGAGCGGCACCTCTGTCATCGCCGCAGTGTGAATTGTTTAGCTGTGTTTTCCAGAGCCACAGCTCTCTGGGGCCCATCTGCATCGCCCGACCAGACATCTGCAACAGAGATCCCCTGTGACTCCCATCATGGGATTACAGAGCTGTTTGGAGAGGCCTCGTTTTTAAAGCCTCTGCCACACACACACAGAATGCATCGCTAGCATGTGCGAGTATAGGGCAATGCCACACTTCAGCATGAAAAAGCTGCTGAGGGAGAGTGAATTAAATGAGTCTGGCTCTCTCTCTGTCTGTCGGTTGGCCTATTGCTCAGCGAAGTACGAGGGATAATTACTTATGAGGGGGCCACTGTTATTGATGGTCAGGGATGGAGACAAGGGCTACAATGCTGTTTTAAAATGCTTTATCTAACTACGTAAATGACCCCCTTTATCTCTGTCAGGAAAACACTCTGTGTTCATTTAAATGACTGAAGTGCATCCAAAGCATTACGCTACTGAAAAAGGTTTGGCAGATAGATTCAGTATTCGTCAACTGCATCACATTGTGTGCTGATAATCTGCTCTTCTACTTTGTCAGCCTTTTGCCTTTTCATACTGAGAATAGTCCTCACTGTACTGACAATCGTCTTTCTTCTGATCAAATGTGAAAGGAACCTCTTACACACTGCCTGTTGGTCATTTCAGTGTGTTTGTTTGTGCAAACCAGAAACCTAAGTCAATCACTTGATGTCTTTGTGAAAGACAATGACGAAAGCGGCGGCGGACTATTTACTGCACCACCCACCCACACAGCAGCATCACTCAGCGGAATAGAAGCAAACAGGATCAAGGAATGCAAAGTGGAGAAAGGATGAAACGCAATTTGGGCATACAGGATCAGAGAGAATGCAGAATGGCACGTCTTGTTTTTTCCTACTTAAACCAAGAAAGTCTGTCTTTTTAAAAACTGAGATAAAGGCTGGCAGCAGACAGCAGCGATGCGTGTTCACCAGAGTAAGTGAGTGACAAGAGCTGCTGTTGAAGTATGCATTACCTTCTGCAGCGCATGTTGGCACGTCCTTTCCACTCAGCTATGAGCAATGGTCTGTGGTGGCTCCAGCAAAAATAGCAAGCACATTGTGGATTCATCAAGTCCCCCTCCTCCGTACTCTAACCCCCACAATGTCTATTTCACACATGTGTGGGCTAACGGGGACCAAATATTACAGTTATGTAGCATACTGCAGGATATCTACGACATCAACTATATATACGTTTTAGTGACGTCTGCACCAATTAAGAGGTTCAATTGCAGTGCATTTTAGACAAGCTGATCTCACAGAAATACGTGAAAATACCACAAGCTCAATATGTGGATGCGGCACGAAATGTGATAAAAATGATGTGCCACAACCACGGAAACAATAAAACCACTTAGTTAAGTGTAGGAAAAACAGCATGGTTGGGCTTGAAAGGTACGTGAACTAAGTAAAATACGAATGTGACTTTATAATAAGTCAACCACACACAAACACCATAAATGCACAATATGTAACTTTCTGTCTGTCATTCAAAACAATGACAAAATGACAGAGTTTGGTGATGTTGTGGAGTAGCATGGGATCATGGGAGTTGTTGTCTTCCCCACCATTGCCGTCATTGCTGTCAGCTTCTCCTGGTTTAGGTTTTTCTTCAGTGTTCATCATGCAGGAGGTTTTGACTTGTAGCTCAATTATCCGCAGAGGTCTCCTCCTTTACAAAACAAACAGACCCGGTGAGTAAAAACACTGAATAATCAGCTTGTTTCTCTAATAACTTAAGATCCAAACGTCTGATGACTACAATCCTTCATCCGGTTTAAATATGTAGTTTAAAAACGACTAAAATCTAAAAACATTTACTGTAAAAATGTGGCTTAAAACTGGATAAAAAGTAAATCTATGACAGCTTCTGACAAACAACCACAAAACTGACACACGCGCAAAGGGAAACCCACCGTTACCTTTATTAAACTAGGTATTTTGGCTTGAAAATTGTCGTAAATATTTTGGATAATACAACTTAACTAAATATATAACATAGGTCTAGTTGTTTTGATTCATTTGAATGTGGAAAAGCTACATATTTATATTCATATCAATTTTAAATAGACATGTTGAATGTTGAACAACTACATATTATACATATATATTTGACTTCAAGTTACACACCTACCTTTTCTTCTGCTTCGGTCTCCTTTCTGCCTCAACCACACACCGAAAAATAGAGACGTTTTGTTCACGTTTTTAAAGCTCCTCTGGTTCAGTCATGCAAAATGTTTGTGGGTGTTTACTCTGTTACCTTCATGTCCCTGCTGCCCAGCAAACTCCACGCCATGTTATTTTGTGTTTTTGTGGAACAGAGGTGTAGGAACACGTGTAAACGGGGAACACTTGGGGGGAAAGCATGTGTGCTGAGTGTCTCTGAGATTAAGTGAGTATAAATAATTGATCCAATGTCATGTAAGATGTCTTAAATATTCAATATGAAACAACACTTTGACCTGCAAAGAGTGAGAAAACCAAAGCCTCTGATTTGCACAGAGAGCAGTGTGATAATATAATATAATATAATATCATATATTACTTTTATTATTCGTCTTCTCTGTGCACTTTTAGTTGTTCTGTGTACATCATAGATATTTTGACTGTTTTCTAATTGTCTTGATGATATTTCTGTATTTCTTTTTAAAAGCTCCCACCACAAAGAATATTAAACCTCAGCAGCATTCTGTTTCAACCATCAACATGCAATTTGCTTGAGTCCTTGAGTCATAAGGTGATAGAAGGGTTTCAATAACTGATTTAATGTTTATACCTTCGTGCCTCCTTTTTAAGATGGAGCGGGAGATCGACAGACGGATCGGTGCGGCTGCAGCAGTAAAGCAGGCGCTGCACCGGACCGTCTTGGTGAAGAGGGAGCTGAGCCGGAAGGCAAAGCTCTCAATTTACCACTCGGTCTACGTTCCTACCCTCACCTATGGTCACGAACTCTGGGTCGTGACCGAAAGGACAAGGTCGCGGCTACAAGCGGCCGAAAGAAATGAGCTTCCTCCGTAGGGTGGCCGGGCTCAGCCTTAGAGATAGGGTAAGGAGCTCGGTCATCAGGAGGGAGCTTGGAGTAGAGCCGCTACTCCTTCGCGTCGAAAGGAGTCAGCTGAGGTGGTTCGGGGCATCTAATTAGGATGCCTCCTGGACGCCTCCCACTGGAGGTTTTCCAGGCACGTCCAACTGGGAAAAGACCCCGGGGAAGACCCAGAACATGCTGGAGGGATTACATCTCCCAGCTGGCCTGGGAACGCCTCGGGATCCCCCAGAATGAGCTGGAACATGTTGCCGGTGAGAGGGAGGTCTGGGTCAGCCTGCTTGGCCTGCTGCCACCGCGACCCGACCCCGGATAAGAGGAGGAAAATGGATGGATGGATAATGTATGGTAATCCATAAAACTGTTATTTCAATATTTCAGTCTGGACTACATTGGTGGACTAACAGAGTGACTGACTGGTAAACATCACAATAAAACATTACAAACCAACTTCATGGACCAATCAGCTGTAGTGTTTTTGTACGACATAAGAAAAATATTGCAAGTGAACATTTAAATAACCATTTAATCCAAAGATGTTGAGCAAAATAATCTTGTATTTTGACATTTGAAATAAAACAGCTCTTTATGAATGATCATTAAGTAACTCCAAAGGTCAAAGAAGATTTTGATTGACTATTTGTCTTTGTACTTGGTATCTTTCTCCTCGCTGTTTGGCAAACCTGTCTGCCCGGGAAAGGGGGCGATCTTCAGGAAGAAATACTGGTTACTGTGAACCCGCATGGCCACCAGGACTGGAATGACTGTGTAGAGCAAGTTCGCTGCCAGCACAGACCAGTAAACATCGGTTGGGATACGAAATGGAGCCGTGGTACGAGGGTGGAGGGACCCCCCGATGTGGGCCCACTGGCACTGGAAGGAGACACAGACAGCAAGACAGAAGTTAGACTGTGTTGTCATTAACTATTGCTACTTATTGTCCCTATCAGCACTGATACTTCCACTATTTTGTTCTATATATTACACTGATGGCATTCAAACACTCCAGAGGAATACCTTGGAGGGAATGAGTTACCTTGAGTCTCTCTTCCACAGTCATTAGTCCACCGTTAAAACATTCAGAAAAGGATCGTAAAAGAGAAGAAAAGCCAACGTCGGGAGATGCACAGACTTAAGAAGCTGGCTGTTCAGACAACACATTATCCGCAGCCTCTTATGAACAGGAAAAACAGGGCTTTAATCAAGGGCTTCCTCATGGTTCATGGCTCTGATTCTTTCTGTCGGGTTCGTGTGAAGAGAAAGCACCTGCAGCTTGTTTATTACAGAAAATATGCTTCAAAGGATTAATGCGGTCCCGGTGATTATTAGCCGGATGAGAGCTCACTACAAGGAGTTTCATTTTAATTGCAGCGACACGTTTCAGACCTCTGTTTGTAAACTTCACTTTAATTTGACTTTAATCAATCAGAGGCAGTAATTATGCCTCTGGCTTAATGCAATGCAACAAACTGTCGAAGCAACCCACTCCCGTATGCAACACCTGCATTCTAAACTATATATTCAGAGTCAGTTTCACATGAATCGACTGTTTGTCTCCGTGGTGTTACCTGGATCACGGCTCCAGCGAAGAACACGGTCCAGTCTGACATCCACGCACATCCGGGCTTGAGGAGACCGTAAACGAATGCACCCAACAGAGGTAGTCCATAGAAGAACAAGTGCAGCATCTGTAAAAACAAAAGCGTGTTAACTTATTAAAATTACTTTTATCTGTTTCATTGGCACATATATAAATTCCATTGTTATACACAATTGTTGGAGTGTATATTATAATGTATATTCCAGCGAACAGGGATTCTGGATCCAGTGAAAAGTGTCTCACATAGTGCAGAAGGCCTTTCCCCTCCATCACTGCCAGTCTATGCTGTTGTTGGGTCCTGACCAACAATCCAGCAGACAATGAATACAGTACATCCTCCTCCTCCTCCTCCTCCTCTGGCCTACACTGCACTCCATCTGCTCTTACTGAATACAGAATACTGCTTTATATGCAGAATTACAAACACACATCCTCAGAATAAAAGTTGCTCTACCAGTGTGGAAAAATAACAGAAAATTGCAGCAAAGGTAAAGTAAAAGTTAACAGGTATTGTAGTAAAATGGAGGTAAATATCAAAAGTAAATGCACTTAGCTTTGTACCCTACAGTGTTAAATTATTAAAGGCTTTATGAGAAATTTGACTTTGATGGTGTATATCTTCTTGGGTTCAAGTACATCCAACTAACACCGCATCATTTTATCACCTTAATCTAATCTCGTTTTATTCTGCAGCATGACTCGTTACTGCAGTCATCAGATAAATGTAATGTGAAATGTAAAGAAGGAAAATGAGCTCTCTTAATATGGAAATACTCAAATAAAGTCTCAGTTGTTGTAAATTGTTCTTAAAACACAATTCTCTCAATTCTCTCAAACACAAATTTGCACCCTCAGCACAAATTACTATTTCCACACAATGGTCATTCCAGAAACTGTGCTGACCTTCAACTTAAAATATTTGGTGCATGAAAGCCAGTTACCCACTTAAAAAGAAAAAAAAAAAACCTCAAATTATTCCACTGAACAGTTTCTTTTCATTCTCGGTCTGAGGTCTAGATGAATTCTAATGAGTTCAGCCCAAGGCCTGAAAGCCAATCATATATGCCCTTCAGTCTTTTGTTCAAATGTCTTTTTAGTGCTGCCACGGTAATCTGTCACATACCGTTCATCATCGTCAATGAACAAAGAGGTCGGTCAGCGCAGAAACAGTGCAACCCAGTGTACCAAGCCAAACTTTATTACGTTTCTCCACCCACACACGTACACACAAGCACCCACGAGCCAGTGCTGGTCACTCACACAAACACAGATTAGCAAAGGCCGCTATACCCGAGACATACTTTCACATTCTGCACACACCCTCCTCCCACCCAGTGAGATGCTGATGGGGGGCTTTAGGAGAGGGATTAGCTTATCAAATTCTCAGCATGCGGTTCGTCCGTCTGATCAATGACTTGCAATTGTGACCGGACTGCAGCCACGACAAGGTCTTTGGATAACCTATTGACAAAGCTGTGTACGCCGAACAAAACACAACAAGACCCACGGCCGAGCAGGGTCAGGAGAGGGAAATAAAAGGAAAGCAAACCCACCGCCAGTCACGGTAATAATCTGTTATCCATCTCAAGCAAATGAAAGAGAAAGATACAAAGATGCGCCGGCCTCTCAACCCTCGCTCATTGTTGCTGTAATGATGAAAAGCGGCTCCGTAATCATCCGCGAGCTAAAAGAGTGGAGGAGATAAGGGGCAAGCCTCCAGCACACTTGAAGTGATATCCATGAAAGAAGAGGTCCATTATGTGGCTGGTTATGTAAAGCAGGCTGGAGGGGAGCGTTCAGGTGCTGCTGCTGTGTGGAGACGTCAGCCACTCACCATCACTCTGGGGTAGCCCACAGGATCCTTCAGGTAGGGTTCATAGTGTCTCAGGTAGATGGAACAGGCTCCCAGAGGAGAGTCCAGAGCCACCTACAGAGGGTGGACAAAATAACAGGAACACCTCACAATATAATATATAGAACAACACAAAGCACAACTGCACATTATCAAAGATTTGAATGTCTCCCTGTGACTATCTGACTAAGATAGAACACTTTTTGGTATTATATTTGGCAATTTGAATGACAAACTGAGCTCTACGTTCAAAAGAAGAGTTTGTCATTTTGGGAAGCATCCTAGTTAGAGGAAAAGATCAAACTCACATGTCTGTACAGTAAATGTAAAGCCAGCAGCTTAAAGACAGAGGCACAGCTAGTCTGCCTCTGTCCAAAGACAGCAAAATCCGCCCGCCACCATTTTTAAAACACGCCAATTTAAATTGAACTTTTTGACACTTTAGTTTCAAGTTAAAACATGTTTACTGGTGTGCTTTAGAGGTGTTGGCATGTTTAAACAGAGCAGAACAGTCTGCTGGGGTGCTTCTGATTTTTGTACGCCAACATGGAAGTTAGCCTCACACTGAATGCCTCGGGGACAAAAAAAACAATTGGATTTTTCCATTGGATTTTGGACTGATGTACACTCACCAAGCCTCTGAGGGTAGTGAAGGCCATGGCAGCTAACAGGAGCAGCACCAGGATCAGATCCAAAGGACGCCAGATCAGCTTCATGCTCTGAGCGTTCTGGGCCTGACAGGAGAAGCCAACAAAATGTACAATATAGAGCTTGTTAGTCACGGTCATTGTTTCATAGTCTCAAGCTCACTTTATCGGAGACCTGTGTTTGAAGGTCTGTTCTGTGGAATGAATGTGTGTTTCTTCAGGTTTTCAGAAACCTGAAATAACTGATGTTTTTGAACACTTGGGGGAATAGGAAACATATGTAAACACAACATTGACAAATCCTCACTTGCTCTGATCCTCCAGATTCAGGTGTGTACGTCACAAAATCCATCACACTGACTACACCACTGGAAATTACAGCAGCTCATAGATATACATGACTTTATGGCTGCCCTTTGTCATCTTTCATAGTCTGGATCACATTCAACTGGACTGCGCTGAGTTACCCTGATTAAATACATTCAGCAAACACTACCGCTCTAAACCTCTCCACCAAGGTCTAACCATTCATGCGTTAGACTTACATTGTATCCCCCGATTAGTGGTCTGTCCTTGGGCCGAGTGAACAGTGTGATGGCTGCCCATACAGGCATCAAGAGGAAGAGAAAGTTGAGCCAGAAGACTGGACGGATCTCTGACCCATATTTACCTGCCACAAAGAAGGGGGGAAAAAGAGACTTTTATCATTTTTCTACTCACCCATATAAAGCCAAACTGTATATAAACATGACAGTGTAAATATGTAATGAAGCTTTCAAATAAAACCTGTACAATGCACTTCAGACAAAGGCAAACAGTGCCCTACGTCTATGATAACACAACAGAGAACAAGGCAATGCCTGTAGACGAGTTTGAACTTGTGACACTCGTGTATGCGGTTTGAAATGCCAACAACAGACGCTTTAAGTCTGTTTGCATGCTTTGCATGCGTGTCACGATGGCAGACGAGGCATGGAGCGATTGTGTATTCCGTTGGCAGACCGAACTGTGACACTGATGGTACACGGCAGTGCAGATGTTCGCTTGATTAACGCTTGTCATCACGGGACTGGTAGAGGAGAACAGGAGATGAGGCTCACCTGCTACTATACCGGCAATGAACACACTCATGTTGGTGCACAAAGAGCCAGCCCAGAACAAGCCCAGAGTACGGTAGGCTTTCCTGGGAGGGAAACCAAAAAAACAAGGGTGATTGTACTATTGTGGAGATAGCAGGTAACACAGAAGGTACACTAAGTTAGGTAAGGTCAGTCAACTCTTATAAGTAAAGGTGCTAACCAGAACCATATAGGGTTCTTCAACTTTTCCAAATAGGAGAATCCTTTTTGATTCCTGGTAGATCCTTTTATAAAGGTTCCACCTGGGACCCTTTGAGAGAGTTCTACTTAAAACCCAACATAAAGGGTTATAGCTGTAACTATATGTGAAATCTTCCAATCACAACCCCCCCTATGGGAACACTTCTATGGGGAAATGGTTCCACCCAGAACCTCCTCTAGAGGATTTATCCAGAACTTTTCCATTTTCTAAGGTTGCTAACAATGACCACATAGGGGTTAAGGGTTCTACCAAAACAATTTTGTATTCCAAGAGTTCCTTCTAGGGCTTCCCGAGAAGGTACTACCGGGAACCCTTCTATATTCCAAGAAGTACCATTTTGGACTCATTTAGGGTCCCTGATGAATAAAAAGGGTTCTTAATGGAACCCTTCTTACAAAGAACCCTTTTGGAACCATGTCTAAGAATGTCAAAACATCTTTCCCATATATCACACACGTTTTGTGTGAAACAAAAATGCCCAGCACGAGTTGTTCCCATGGTAAAAAATTTGGCATTGTTTAAAAGAGGATTCATTTCAATAATAGCACCTGCCCCAAGGCAGCTCTCACTCTGAACTCCTGAACTCACAGAATGCACTTTATGACTAGCTCACTCTAGAGAACCCCCTGTTTTCTTCTGAAAAC
The DNA here is from genome assembly GCF_004355925.1 of Anarrhichthys ocellatus. Lineage (NCBI taxonomy): Eukaryota > Metazoa > Chordata > Actinopteri > Perciformes > Anarhichadidae > Anarrhichthys > Anarrhichthys ocellatus. The sequence goes on from NW_022280072.1 coordinate 800,130, forward strand.
AGTTTTATTCAGGCCATCGGGTGAGTTTTATGTGATAAATACAACTCATAAATCTCACTCTCTACTTCTTTAACAATAAAAACATGAAAATAAGTCTGAAGCCATATGATTCTAGTTAGCAGCTTCATTTATAAGGGTGTACAGTAGATCTCTGTGCAGTCATTTAAGGCAGGCTTTCTGTGATGAGAGCAAGATGTATGAACTTGATGCAACATTAACTGACTGTCAAGTCAGTTAATGTTGCATCACCCACCTGTCTGTTATCCTGCTGATCATCATCAGGTACATGATAAAGTGTGCTATTCCATCCCAGTAACACATCATGATGGCATAGGATGTTCCCAGATAAGGCTCCCCCTAAAACACAGACATGACATGTGCTCATGACAGACAGTGGGTTGAACTGGAGCAGTCGTTTTGAAACCAGGTATCGTTGCATTTTTAACATCAGCATTTTAGAAGAGAGAATAGGAAACCTACTGTCTTTTGGTAGAATTCCATAAAGCCGGAGATAATGCCGTCATATTCCAAGGCACTCGTCAGGTCAATGACACAAGTAAAGGAAAATACAGCAAAAACTGAAAAAGGCAAGAAACACACAGGGTATAAAAACATGAAAAATTTTAAAATAAATGTTCTTAACAGGTGTCTGTGTGTGTGTGTGTGTGTGTGTGTGTGTGTGTGTGTGTGTGTGTGT
>NW_022280072.1:800836-806506 GCF_004355925.1 Anarrhichthys ocellatus
TGTGTGTGTGTGTGTGTGTGTGTGTGTGTGTGTGTGTGTGTGTGTGTGTTTGTGTGTATACATAAGGGAAGGTGGGCAGGGGTAACTGCCATGGTACAATATAAGCTCCAGACCCAAAGATAAAACGTGCAGAACTCATTAAACCATGAAATGTTAAGCAGCTTTTTCAGCTTTAACACAAACGTCATTCAGAAGCCTTTGTGATTTTGACAGTTTCAGTTAATTACTGAATTTGCTTTGTCTGCCTATGAAAAACAGATTGCACTGTACACATGTAATGTATTAGCACTAAGAGCCTCACGTCTCCTAAACTTCTGTCATTTATTCCCAGTCTTTTTCCAGCGTTTTAGTTCAAGATATTTCCCTTTAAATGGCTGGTCAGTGATTTATGGAACAGCGTCGGGAGAAAATTAAGTCTTGAGCAGTGAAGTAGGCTGGAGGCATATTTATATCGAGTCCATGGTGAACAGCCATCTTCTTTAGGATGAGAGCCCAGCAGAGCTGAAAGGGCATGTCCACGAAACAGAATTTAAAGTGTGGAGCGGCACATGGGTCTTACTAATACTCGTTAACAATTATACTCCCTGTGGGCTTTCTACAAGACATTTTGAGAGCTAACATTTTTTGCTTTACACCCACAGACCTTTTGTCAGAAAGGGAATGATTGTGTGTTGTGACACGGGCATCTCTCTGCAGATACCACGGCTTAAACCGCAGTATCACATCCCTCCTATCTGTCCTTCACACACTCTTTGCACACAGATGCACCCCCCCTACACACACATTTTGTCTCTCCTGTGTACCACCAGTGTCTCTGTAATCCTCAGGACAATCAAGTTTATCTTTGACATCTAACAGGTGAGATAGCAGAAGGATTATGGCTCTCTATCACTGAGAAGAGCCTGCCACAGCTTTTGTGCTCATTGTTGTGGTTCACCTGCACAACACTAGTATTGCTCCGGGCACCAACTAGCGATATACTATATCACCACCTAGCATAGCCCCTGGCATCAGCTGCAGGGGTGTGTTTGCGGGGGGGGAACCTTGGCTGGAATCTTAGAACATATTTGAACGAAGGCTAGACACATAAGGAGAAACAATATGACACAAACTAATGTAGAAAAGCTTAACTAAAAGTGTGTGAAAGGTGCACAAGCTGCCAATGTCACACACATTCAGTACATTCAGTGAACAACAGCAGTGTAGTGTGACGCCTTCTCCATTCTCCAAAAGCTTTGCTTCTAGTCAATCAAGGACTCAAGTCTCAAAACAACAGCTGAAAGGTTGTGTGTGTGTACAAGTGCCGTGAAGGTCCTCAGCTTGCAAGGGGTTTGGGGTCAGTCATGCCTCACAATAGTGTGGCTAAGATTTGCTCTGAGCCTGATCAGTCTAAGCAGCTTTCCACATATCAGATGTAATCACACACAATTCAACCTTTGTAAAACTTGTTTGGAAATATATTTGCTTGTGAGTTGGGAAATGTACGTGTCCAATACCAAAGAATAAGGCGTCTTTAGGTGGGTTGCCACGAGTAATGAGGAAGTAGAACAGAAACACGACCACCAACACAGCAGCGCCGATCCCCAAGATCACATAAGGCCTGTGAAAGAAGAAGAATTCAACTGTTACCCAGAAGGAAAATAACACTCTGCACTTTTAGACACCAATCTCCCTCTGATTTTCTGCTTCATTCTCTTTACTAATTAGTTTCTCCCATGGAAGTTGTGCCAGACCTCTCCGCAGCGCTAAATTAGTAAATTATGATGAATGGGAAGTCAGAGAGAATGATAATTACACAACCTAGAGTAAGTCGAAATAATGCAGGAGTGTGAGGGGAAATCTGTGTGATAGATGCCCTGCACCCAGCCGTGGGGGACTCAGCCTGTCTGAGGGGCGGAAAATATAAAAAAGGCACCTGCCGCACGCTGTGGGGCACCAGCACGCAGAAAGTACCCTAAAGAGGGCACTTCATCCCATTTTCTCCACTAGAATGACACAGAGGGTACATTTGCTCTACTAGAAGGGGCTCCTAGAGGATACTTCATCATGTTTTCTCCACTGGAAGGGCTTCCTGGAGGGCACTTCATGTTTTATCTACCATTGGGATATTCAAGTGTCACATTTGATTTATCTTTTTCGAAACTCCTGTCATCTCAGGTTGCTTTAAATACAAAGAGGAGCCTTTTAGTTTGAAAGTCTAGACATTAAGCAAGACAAATCTGATTCTGTGTTGTTGATAAAACTCTTGCAAAAATATGTTTTCCTGTCATGGTAATATATGCATTGGATTGCTTCTTTATAATTGAGAATATTTAAAACACTTTTTAATTATCTTGATAGGCTAATCGAGTTTTCCAAGTTTTTCAAAGACACAATTACAGAATGCTTCAAGAGTATGTGTATCCATAATGTATACCTCTAGTATACTTTCCCGTGTTAAACTCTGCAATATCTCCCATGCTGCTGTGGTGGCCCACCAGTGGCTTAAAAGCACAGCTTTACAAAGGTTTAATCAATCATAGACAGAGGTGTGGGAAGCAGGAAGGTAAGGCCATGTTAGTTCAGCACTGCCCTCCATGTTTACTGGTCAAAGGTACCGCTGCCTTGCACTGGAAAAGATTAATGTGCTCAAGGTATCTCCTGGTAAACAACATAACATCCTCGGAAAACTCACAATGTGTGTTCACAGAAGGAAAACAAATGCTGTGAGAGCAAAGGGAAGCTCCCTCGCTGCCTCTCGAGTTCAACCGTACTGGAAGATTTATGCACACAATACTGTTTGTTTGCAGAGTGGAAGAGCACGAGGCATATTGTATGTCAAGAGCAATTTATCAAACTCCTCTGTGCAGTTTGTATTGATTGTCAATGTCCACACACTCAACAAAAGAGCCAGCTGAGATATTCACACAGGAGGTGTGTAAAAGTCTGTCGGATATGAGAAATATCTTGCAGTAAAAAGTGTGAAGGGGGAGTGGAATGTGTGTTTTACCCCGGGCTCTGTTTATTCAGCCCATACACAGCCATCAACATAGACGATACTATCAGGTAGTATCCCAATAAACAGGCAAAACAGATAACAATTGAATAAGCAAAGGATCCCTTACAGTTAAGAAAGGGAATTATCTCTAATATCAGATTATCTCCACAAATTCTGTTCACATTCCCTCCTTTTTGCTCCCTATTCATTTCCGTGCCCCTCGAAGAAATGTCACGGTTTAATCATTTTAGGAGTTTACACAACTTAAGACGCAATTGGCAAATACACTCAGGAAATCGTGGAATTAGTGGTGCTCAACGTGGTTGGGGATTTATGAGGTACAGTCACGGTCAAACCTTGAGTTTTAAGCTTACAGTGTGCTCTAGTGGTGGTAAAGTATAGTATCATCCCATGATATAGGAAGGATCACCTGACCTATACATTGGTATTCTTGTAATTCTTTTATAACAGTTTTGATTACATAGTAATGCATTTCTAAGTTGATAAGTGTAAGTGTTATGGTTGTATAAAAGTTGTTTCTAGAATTGTATAGGAATTATTTACAGGTTTTTCCCAAAAACTGAAAGGTGAGGAACGAACTGAGTACAGTGTTATGTAAATGAATCCTTGTTTTTTTTGCAAAGCAATTTGCTTGTTTGGAAATTGCTTTCTTTTCTTTCTTTTAGTTATTTTAAAAATACTTATGTCTGTTTGTAAATTGGTGGCAAGCATATAGGTTCCTTTTAAAGCCCTCGTGGTTTTTTTTTTACATCCCACCTGTGTATTTTCTCATGTTACTGTATATTTCTTCTCTTTTGTTTTATATCTTTTTGAGCACAAATAAATAATTAAACAAAATAACTAACAATAGACTAATAAACTGAGCAATAAGAAACCAGTAAATGTTCTGACTTACTCTTGAAGCTCAGGAATGGTGTTCATGGCATAAAGAATGCCGAGGGCAGACAATGAAAACAAAAAGACGAAGGTCTCCATCTCTTTGAAAGCTGCTCAGCCTCCCTCCCTCAAATATCCACAGCACTGAGAAAAATACAATACGGTTTTAAGTCAGTACAATCTGCTCCAGCAATAGTAACACTCATGTTTGATCAAATCAATATTCAAATGCTGCCAATACATCAATATATTTATAGGAACAAATAAAATAAATCTTTTAAACAATTAAATTAACTGAATGTCATGAAATTAAATCCCGTATGAGATCTGCAATTTTGAATTGAATGGAAAAGAAGTAGAGCAGGCTCTTACCGTCTGGCTATCCTTTCGGTGGATTAATCAAATTACAGCTGGCCTGAGGCAGACATGGCCTTTACTGGGAAAATAATGAAGTGGAGACAAAGAAGCTTTTGGGGGGGGGGGGGGAGAAAGTTACGCAATTTAATTTTGTGAGAGATTTACATAAGTCGTATTAGTGAATAGGCCGACATTCCTATTTATGCAGCAACACACTATTAAGTGATTCCTGTTCTATTGAGCACTTAATGCTGTGTTTTATGAAATGTGTGCATTGTGTGCTCTCTATAATTCAACTTTTATTTCAGACTCATGAGTCCATATAATAAACTCACAAATGGAGAAACAGGGTTCCACGATAATGAGGTTAAACCGAAGCACTTTTTGTGTCAATCCTAAAGCTAAATATGGAGCCTAATCCCAGATCACATGAGTGTTGAAGTGTTTTGAATAAATCGTTGCCTTGGGTCTTGTCTTAATTATTTGGTCTTTGTTGATGGAGCTGCTGCAATGCAAGAAAAGTTTTCCCTCTCCATTTCTTATTGAATCCATCAAAATGTGAACACTAGGCTAAAATAGATTAAATAACTTCCCATGATGGAAATGAATCACCAGTTTGGGTTCGTCACACAACCGCTTTTTCTGCTTCTTCTGCAAGGATAATTCCAATAAAAGAAATGCCTTTGACGTCCTCTTCGACTATTTACAGTAACTAACTTGCGTAAGAGTCACAACGAACAGCTGCCAAATAGGCAAAACAATGACTGAGTGGGAACTAGACACAAACAGGAAGTGGGAAATATCCCTGCAGTGGTTTCTCTGGAGGAAAATCTGCATTGTGTCTGTGTGTGTAATGTCTCTGCTTTATGTGCTTTTTTTCTAAACCCCTGGAATTACTGTTAAATTCCTCAATTAATTCACTCAAACAGTCACAATTTTAAAATCCAGTTCCCTTTAAACCAAGTGTTTGCAGTATGTTTCCAGTAGGGTGCACCAAATTCACAGTAAAATAGCAGACTCCTTAGCTATTGAATTACAGCTAGTTTTGAGATACCACATCATCTATGCTTTTAATTCAAGTTGTTTAAAAAGTATCAGAAATAGTCTCTGAACATTGTCACAGGTTTCTGCTGTCATTGTGTTGAACCAATTTTAATCCGACTTGATTAATGAGCGAACATGCATTATAAAGGTGTAACTAAAATGTGCCAGGATGCTGCTTTTACATCCTGTATCATTACCCACCACCTGGCTGACATAAGACAATACAACAATATCAGACAGGGACGACAAAGCACAGCCCTTCCAGTATCTTTCAGGAGCAGTACCTTAAAATTGAACACAAACAAATACACACACACACACACACACACACACACACACACACACACGCACACACACACACACACACACACACACACACACACACACACACACAC
>NW_022280072.1:806516-820042 GCF_004355925.1 Anarrhichthys ocellatus
CACACACACACACACACACACACACACACACACACACACACACACACTCATTTGCTTCCCACCACCCTCCTTTGTTGGGAAAAGGGGGGACTGTTATACCCGGAAAGCAGTGGCAGTGTGTGTGCGTTTGCTGGAAACAACTGGAGCTCTTCCAGCTCTGTCGTTCAATAACTTGGATGCCTAAATCGGACAGTGACCTGCAGGAGGAAGATGAACATGTACTCTGTTTAACATCTAACAGGAAAATACGCTTATGCACGATAACTGGCTGCCAGGATGTAGTCCAGGTGATTTGTTAAAATGAAAATACCATGTAAGAAACAGTGACAAAACATATTTGTTTTCAGTTGCACAAAAGCAACTGATGTTAAGCATTTAACACAAGTCAATCCATGTTTATTTTAGTGCAAAAGGTTTTTATGATCTACTTCATTCTCTCGTTTTATAAATTGCCATTCATGTGCTCTTTATTCTGTTGTGCATTGATATTACGTTGCTATTTTATGCAGTTGTGTAATGCTTTTTGTCTTTCTTAGTAAGTCATTAGCTTTGATTATTACTATCATTAGTGGTGTGAGTGATTGTAATAGCCGTAGCAGCAGCAGTGGTATTGTGCATGGGCTAAATTTAGGTCCATAGCCTCTTAAAGTGAGAGAGAAAACAATGGCTAAAGATTGCAATTCCAGTTATGACTAGTGAAAGAAATGATGTACTGTTAAAATTAAGGAGTTTATTTGTCTTAAACGACTTGGTTCTTGTGTCAAAATATGAGTTTTACCAGGATTTGTTGGTTTTTACTGCAGCGATCGGAGGAAAGGTTGTCTGTGAAATAAATAGACTCTCAAATTAAATAGCCAATTTTAAGAGCTGAAGCCTATATATGCATTTAAATAGTAGTTAACATCTGATAGAGGAACATTTATTTATAGACGTCTTCCCTTCAAAAAATGCTTTTGCAAAGGCCTGACCTAATTTCCAGATATCATCGACTTTAATGGCTCAATCGACTTCAAAAGCATTTAAGTGTTATAGCTCTCACACAAGGATGTATTGTACAACTATATAATGGAGTGAACCAACCTAAACATGCCCACATTTAAATGTTATTTGCAGAATAGAACAGTTTAGTCTTACAGATAAACAAACATGTAACGTGTATTTTACTAGGCAAATATATAATTATTGACTGCCTTGACGTTAAGGTTAATAACAGAGCTGTAACTGATTAATTTCTGGTCTCATCTTTCCTCGTTTTAATGTATTTATTCTGAATTGACACATCGGATTAGGTGTGCCAAACATCCCTGTGATGAACTATTTATGGCCTGGCTCTGTTTTCTGCTCGCGATCATCAAGCGGCAACTGCGCGTGACGACAGCGGCGGAAATATTTCTTCTCGCTATTCAAAATGGCACCGACTCAATCAGGAAGTGGAGAAAACAACTAAGGAGAATAAGTTGGATAAAATCCACTTATTTCTGTTACTTTGACGCGAAGCCTTCGTTCAAAGTCAGCACGCGTGCTTGTGGTTTTGGATTGAGAATAAGAAAACACATTAACGGTAAGTGTAATTCGAGGATATATTGTGTGAAAAGGGGCAAAAAAGCGACACATCGGCAGCTGCCTTTACGACAAGATGCGTTCTGAGCAGCCTCTCCTAGGCGCGCACGTTTTTAACGCCAAGACACGCCGGTTCTTAAGTGGTTGTCTTTAGTTTTACCGTTATCATAGGCAACGAGGAATGAGTTGAGACCGAGAGAAGTTGGGGTAGTTGTTGTAAATGAACAAGAGACGCGTTGTTATGAATATGTCTGCATTACCGTGAAGAAAGGCCAGCGGCTAACCAAGCTAGCTGGTTACTACGTAGCTAGCTAGTAATAAGCTAGCTTCGATATTAGTTAACCGGCAAGTAGCGTTAATGTGGCTCATCAAAACATTACTTTAAGATTCACTAACACGCTGGTGTGTGTACTTGATACACAAACTGTTTTATTGACAGTGTCAGAAAGTCATTTTAAGATTTTTTTCAGCAGACTAACTAGCGTTAGTTAGGTAACAACGTTAATCCAATAACAACGTACAAAACGAGCATACCCATAGTCAGAAAAAGGGCTATGAGCTATGCTAACCTAGCTATAGCACAATTGGCTATCCAAAAGTATGCCTAGTATTATCAAACTAGTGTCGTGTGTTGCTATATATTTTTTTACGTTCTTTGTTTATTGGCCGATATATTAGAAGTGGGCATTTCAGAAATGATCTGTAGCCGACGTTAGCTTGTTAAATGTACCGTTTGGCTTGTCGATCGACAAGCTAACAGTAAGCTAACGGCTAACAGCAGTAACACTGTAACGTAGAGCCTTTCTTTGTGCTGTGCGGAGACTAATGTACCTCTTTAGAAGAAGCTACAATTCGGCTCACTACGATGATAGTTGTGTGAAAACGTTGCCCAAAGTCCACGTAAATGTATGCACACTTTGATGCGTAAACATGCATATTATATATATATATATATATATATATATATATTATATCTGCAATATAAATACTGTGCAACACTACAATTATTCTGTCTGTATATATAATATTTTAGTTATTGTGGATCTTTTTACTTATTTAATATTCTTTACTGTTTTATTACTTATTTATAATTGTTTTGTTCTTGTTTTTTTTACTATGTCTCTTGTTTGCACTATCCACTATGCTGTTGTAATCCTGTAAATTAAAAAAAACTAATAAAAGATTATCTTATCTTATATACACACCTGGAAAGATTAGGTAAAGCTATAGTTGAATTGCAGTAAAGGCAATGAACGTTTATGTTTTAGTAACAACGCTGTAGTAGCAGCTCACATTGAGTTTGTTGGAAATTAATGTAGTTCTCACAAAGCTTTTCGGAGATATAGCCCCAGTTTGAGCCTGGCATGTGTTATCATAACGTAACATTCATTTATGAGATAGGGAACGTTAAAACCAGCGTAGTGATGTTAGTTATAGGTCAGATACACTGTTCCCAACGTTAGTAATCTACTTTGGTCAGCTACACAGCCAGCGGTGTAACGTGAATGGTAGCTAAATGCAAACATTGAATGTAACATTCCCAGATATTTTTACTTAAATTATACGTTTTTGTAGCTGTGTATCCATCAGCTTAAGTATTCAAGCCTATAAAGAAGTGGCTTCACTGTGTGTAATGAAGTGTGCCCTTGATTATTACCATGATGTGACTAAAACACACTTAAGGGTTAAGGGTAAACATACCACTAATGTACAGCTTCTTTGTTTTAAGTTTATTTATTTATATATATATATATATATATGTGACCTGAAAACATTGTCTCAATGTGTGACAGAAACCATACACATTGGGATGGGGGAATCCAGAGGAGTGACCAAGGAAAATGAGAATAGTCCTCACAAAGCCGTCCCCTCTGGTTCTTTTTCTTTTCTGCAATTTTCCCTCTTTAGTTTCCAGTGTGCCTGTTGCCTGCAGCCAAGGCTAGACTGGCCTCATGCAAGCCTTGACATAGTGGGTTGCTATGGTGGCTGGCAGGCTATTTTTCTAATTGTGTTGTCATCCCCCCCGTCAAAGGATACTACTTGGTAACTCTAAAGTAAATGACATGCAAGGTTGCTGTCTTTTACTCGAGTGCCCCTTAACACCAGTGACACAGTCAACAACCTTGGTGTCGCTTGCAGTCCAATCCCTCTTGCAGTCAGGTCTTTCTCTCTTTCATAGTATAGGTTTTAATTGCAACAGGCAGGCTGTGTAGGTACTGGATTAAAAAAAAAAAGGAGAAATACAAGCTAAAAACCGCAACTGGCTGCTCCTTTTTTGTTTCACCTGTCCACAACCAAAACTCCTAAAACATGTCCTCAGAGACAACTCTACTTGCAGGAAAATGGCTTCATCAAATGGTGCTGTTTTTATTTTGTTAGGGCGTTTGGTGTCACCAAAATAATTGTAATTCATCAAACAGTTGACATGTTTCACACATGTAATACTGGCTACTTTTAGCAACCAGCATGCCGTGTAATATTGAATGGATACACTATGTGCAAATGCCTGGCCTGAACAGTGTTTGTTTGTGCTGCACAGCTCGTCCTTTCCTAATTTTCCTTTTCTGACCACTGGGTCAGACAATTGATGGCTGCCTGCCCTGCAGGGACTCTGAGGGTCACAACTCACTGGATCTGTTAATAACAGTGTTTAGAGCCTACAGGAACCGTAAGGACAATACACAGAGAACATGGTGGGGGTGTTTCACAAAGCAGGATCAGCAAGTTGGTTCGATCATTTTGAATATGATGACATATCCTCTGAAATGTTAATTTTCAGAAAATGTTCCTTCATGTTTTGTTTGAATGCATTCTGATAATTATCACCAGAAAATGGCATACTCTTTGTTGCGATGTTAGTTTTGGAAACACTCGCCGGTGGTGCGAGCTCAAACATCTGTGATCCTCGGCTCAACATTGGCTCATGCCCCCTGCTCTTTGTCAATTGGCCTCCATTCTCCCTGCCTTCGTGTTTTGCTCGCCCTTTTTCCTCCCCTCTCCAATTGGTGCCAGTGATAAATCTAATTTATGGCCCGTGGTCTGATTAGAGTGAGAGTGAAAAATGTGGAGTGGAGGAGGGGGAACCGGGGGCTAGGTAATGCGTTTGATTCAGTTCCTGCTTTCCCGGAATCTGGCCTTCATTAGATAATAGTTCATGTATTAAACATAACATGGATGTTTTGTCAGAACAGAGTGAAAGAACAAGGGACGGTGGTTGGGAATATGTGGCCCTACTGTTAAATGGGTCTTTTACAATGGGCTATTTGAGTATCACATGTCCCAACTAGTATCCAGACCTGGAGGCTATGTGGATCTCTCCCAAGCCACGTCAGAGCTCTGTATGAGATGACAGAAATGCAGGAGAGCATGCAACACACTGGCATTCCTCACCGCTTCGCCTTATGGTTTTCTGTGCGAAAGGTGTGTCAACATCCCTCTTAGAAAAGCAAACAGTGTTTTCAAAATGGGACTCATCCAGGAAGGAAATATGAGAGAAATATTTGTGTCCACGTTGATGGATGACTGAATACCTTGTGTGTCACTGTTTCAGTTATCAGCTTGGATTTATAACCAGCTCCATGTGATGAACAGGGAAGTAAAAAAAAAAAACATCATTTCAAGGCTGACACACAACTGGACTGTGACATGTTTGAAGGGTTGTATAGTGGTCATATATGCCACATTAAACACCAAAGTAGTTGTTTTTAACTAAGGTTTGCATGGGAGTCTTAAAGTAGACTTGACGACCCATGATATTCTTGTTTAAAGGAACAGTGTGTAACATCTAGGGGGATATGTTGGCAGTAATGGAATACAACATTAATAAGTATGTTTTCTTTAGTGTATAATCACCTGAAAATAAGGACCGTTGTGTTTTCGTTATCTTAAAATGAGCTGTTTATATCGACATACTTTTCTCTTCTCCACGGAGCTGGCTGCCATGTTTCTACGGTGACCCAGAGCGGACAAACCAACCTGCTTCTGCTTCCTGACTGCGGTCGTAAAAACAGGGGGACGCCGTAGTTTTGGTCTCCAGGGTTGGGAAACAAAACACGGGGAACCTCTGTTGGTCTTCAGGCTCTAGATAGGGTCATTGGCGATTTCCACATTCTCAAAAAAACTTTTACATGCATAACCTGTAGGTCATTATTTTGAATACATGCTTACATTTAGTTTAAAGTAAAATCTGTTATAAAATTCTCAAACTAACTGCAGAGCTACGATACATGTCCCTCTCACTGCTTTGAGCAGTCATGATCAGACTGGAACAAAAAAGAACCAAACTCTCTATGTGTGGGTGTTTCAACACTAGTAAAAGGTGAACACACTGAGCCTTTTTGAAAGGATGCCTCGTCTGTAGCCCACTGCTTGACCACAAATGTTTCCAAATCGGTTTACTGTAACACCAGTTAGGTTGAGGGTGGAAGCAGTCGGCCATGTTATCACGAGCCACCGTGGTCCCTGCTCGGTATCAGCAGATATGGTCACTGCACAACACACCAGTGACAAAGCATGCTATTATTGTGGAAATATATCACTATTTTCTTAAATTATTTGGAATTTCTGGTCTTTGTCGGTGTCTGGCGGTTTATAGCCACCATGTCCTTTAGACTTATAATAAGTGCATTTGCATTTGTAAATGTTATTGTCTCGTTACAAATACGTTACAGAATGCCCGAAGGGTTTAGTGAGTGAGTAAGTGTTTACTGTTCTTGCTTACTGCATGACTCACAATAAGTTGATCCCCAGGATATTTATTTATGTGTGTTTGTTAGGAGATGAACATTAGTCAATCTGTATTGGTAATCCTATTCTGGCACACAGATTGTGCCAATATTTTAACCCGCTTCGTCCTTTTCAGCTTTAGTTACTTGTCTGAGTGAACTTACCTTTGTCCTTAAAGATTCGCTCCCACCAGATATGGTCCAATTGAATTTATGTGTTTTTATTATTTCTTTCAAGTGAGGCAACAGTTAATTTGTTCTATGACTTCAACCAATCCCTCACACTCATGGTGGTGGGACTTGTGAGAAGATTAAATGGATTAGAACCAGAAGAGAATGACTGCTGGCAAGAATTACCAATCAACAAGAAGAATTAGGAATTAACACTTTTTATTTGACTAGAACAATGCAGTACATTTTTAATAACGATACATTTAAATAGGTCCTATAGAGGTAACTTAAATTTGATTTTTAAACTTAGTAGAGCACTGTATTGTTGGAAATTTAACTTCATAAAAATATGTTTTTAATAACCTAATCACTTTTTCATCATTTTTCTAGAACTTTTGTTCCTGTCTGACTTATTCTCTGCATGCTTTACTGGCTCGCAGTGGTTTTACTGATCAAGAGTGTGATAGCGGCCTCAGTCGATACCAGACAGATGACCTGGTTGAACTGATGTTAGCATAGCAAAGTGGCACAGACACAGACGGGCTCCCTGACGCTGTCAGAAGGGAGGACAATCTGTGTGGAGCAAAGCACTGTCTGGATTTGACAAGCGGGCAGGGCAAACTTCAGAAAACTAAAACGCCCATATTGGCAGCTTCTACTAAACGTGATTTCATTTTTCATTTATACGCGCTATGTAGATTCTGAGACGCAGGTTTGCTCCAGCTCCCATTTCAGGCTGAGCTTAAGTAGGGGCTAGCATACTACTAGTGCTATGCAACATGATATTTGGACAAATAGACTTACAGTTTCTGTTTTTTAAAGCTGTCTTGTATCCTGTACTCTCGTGCAGCAGACCCTCCCTGTCCTGTGTTGTGTGCATCTGATAGCTTTCTGCCTGGAGTTTTGACTGGCTGTGACTAGCCAGGACTGAGAGGGGTGGGTAAGGGTAGAGATTCTAGTCGGGGAACCAGCTGCCTCCAATCAGCAGTAGAATCCTTCTGGAGGTCAGGCTGGGTAAGGGGAAGAAAGAAGAATTATCACAAGGAAAATAGGGACATTGCTTGAACATTACAAGAGAGGGATTGTGATGGCAATAGGAAAATGAAAGGCCATCGAAAATGAAAGGAGGATAGTGATGGAAATGGAGAAGAAGTAGAAAATGTCACTGAGGAGATATGTGGCCAGTGATGACGACAGTACAGATTGCTGCAGAAATGAGTCCCAAATCCAGGAAATTAGTTAGCATTCTTGCTCTTCCGGTTCCCTCATCTTGAAGCAAAACATTTTTGTAATGGGTTTTTGGTTAGATGCCTGGAATAAGGTCCACTGTAAACATAAGCTTCAGAGATTTCAACATTTTGTTCTACAATATTTTACTTGTGGCCATTGCGTTCACCCTTCAAAAATGAAACAAGAAAGTGGTTCATTTGTGATGATTATCTTGCCGAACAAAACGTGTAAGTATCATAAACTTGTGTTTGCCACAGAGCTTATTTTCTGCAATAATCCAAAATAAATCAGATGGAAACATTTAATTTTTGTTTTTTTTATTAAGGGAATTAGTGCGATGCTAACTTCTGGGTTGACCTACAAAAATACATCATCCCTGTAGAAAAATACACGTGCTTTGCATTTAAAGATGTGAGAAAATACATCCAGATTCAGTGGCTTTGCACGGTAATTGATCAAACTAATCACTCGTTTAACTTATCGCTACGTCCAGCCTCCCGTATTCAGTGTTGTAATTGTTTCGGTAAAATAAGCTATTGTCTGTTCCCTTAGCTAGTTGAACAAGAGCAGAAAAAGGGTTAGAGAGCCGCTCTCGGCTAGCACGTGTCATCATCCTTCTATTCTGAGGAAATTAGATGTCAGAGGAAAACGGGGCAAAGCGGCAGCTAAGTGGATCCTTCTCTCTCTGATCAGGTCGGCCTTTGATCTATTTCTGGTGGCTGCTGCTGCTGCTGCTGCTGCTGCTGCTGGTGGAAGTAGAGGGATTTACTCCTAAAATGAGTGTCATCAAGCCTGTGCAAACCAGTGTTTGGGATCTTTTTCCTACTTCTCTGCAGTTTGCTCCGTTACGGCCTTCAAACGGCCCTCACCATTGTTTCCTCTTTCTTTATTTACCACGACAAAGGCGTCCTCTGAGCCACGAGAGCTTGATTAAGCTCCCCACTTGAAGGATAAATCACTGTTAAGTTTTAATGTCTCATTCAGCCGGTGTTTGTGGACACAAAGATATTTATCATCGTGGCTAAAATGGTGCTGAATTTGCCGCTTGTAGCGGGTTGATGAGAATCTAATTAAGATAAATTGTTATCCCTTTTGTGACAAACTGAATCTTTGAACCCTCGCTTTCAGTCAGACCCAATCACGACGGACCGTTTGTTCGATGTGTTCCTGTATGCCGTCCCAGTCAAGAGAGCCTCTTTGATAAATATTTGAATGGGCGAAATGCAATAACAGCCTCTTAAAACCCAATTTGTTTCCATTTCCCGGCTTTTGATAAGACGGTAGATTCGGTTACACAGTCATTCAATCATTGTTCTCTACCCAGTGTCCTACCCGGTCACCGAACTGTCCACAGCCTCCTGTATGGCAACGTCTGTAATACTGAATGGGAATAGTGGCTGTGTGGACGGGAACATGAACAGATTGGTACCTAATGTCTACGTCTTTTCATTTACTGTATGTGCTTACGGTTACAGTATGTTGTGTTTGTGTGTGTTGTGTCAAGTAGAGGCCCTTTGTGTTGAAAAAGGTGCTAATTAAAAATGTATGCTGTTTTGAATGACGAAGCCCCGCGTTTCCCTGGGAAGTAACTTGTTCCTTTTTATGAATATTTCATCACGGTGGCTAATGAATCCAGCCAGTCAAGGCAATCATAACCAGCTAACAGCCCCCTCGCTGCTCCGGTGTAGGGCAGCTGGGCCGTGATCATTTCTAACCGGATTACTGGGCGACGCTGATGGACTCAGATTGGTGATGAGTGAGTGTTGTGCATTGGATTGAATGATCGTCGCCAGCCGGCTTGTTAATTGCGAAGACGGATGTAGACTAGAACAGGAGGGTGACAGATGCCAGCAGAGGGCCTTCACATGAGGAACTTCTGTGTGCTAAGCACTCACTCCTGCTGTGCTTTGAAAGTTCATCGCTAGCGATTTTCATACTGCATCTCCTACTTACATACTGCCACTTTCCAGACATCATCGGCTCATTCACAAAACCAACAGCCGTGTCTGTACTGGACTTATTCAGTCAGTACTGCTCTACACATGACTGAGCTCACAGACACCAAGATGTACCCACACAATATACCCAAAGTGTAAACCGCCATGCTGCCAATGTAGGCCGCTGTGGTAGGCTAGTTTGATTTTACAATAGAAACGCTGGACTTTTTCCTTTAGCCTGTCTCTAAAGCATCTTGTCCTCAGAGGAGACCCGTAAAGGTCTTTGGCTGTGTAATAATCTTTTGTGAGATGCAAAGTGTGCTTTATCAAGTTAGGCTATCAGGTTTAAACAAAGCTTCAATACAAAGAATTTGCATTAATGATTTTAAGCGAGTTACTCCAGGAATTGTTTCACTCCTAATCCTAACCTTTACAATAAGTGTTCAGGGTTTGCCTTACACTTGTGACTGTATTTAAAGGGACACATTCATGCATACATGCTTTTTACACACCCAAATTCTTTGTTAATTATTGTACACAACAAGTTAAACAGCCTTTAATCGATCATACGTGCACCTACACAAATTATTTTGTTGTGTGTGTGTGTGTGGGGAAGTATGATTATATTTCAACACTCCACATGTGCATCTGGGAGTGAGATGTTGCACGCGCTAGGCAGGGTGGTTGTTCTCCTCGTGAGCGTTAATCGTGATTTAGCAGCTTAAGGAAGTCACACTTCCCTGGATGATCCCCATGTGCTCTGGACACTCACTAAAGGCCACCAGCAGCACAACCCAGGCAGGTCTTTTCCACACACATGTTGGGGTGCTGTAATCCACAACACACTTAGTAAACTCACATCTTGTGATTTGAAGCGACAGATGCATGATTCTTGTTAACTTGTGTCTGGCTGTCAGACGGGAACAGTGACTCACGGGTCCCCAAAGGCAACTACTTAGCCTAGAAAACGCTAGAATCTGGCCACATCGCCAGTCAGTCCGTGTATTTTGGCATATTCAGTGCATAATGTATGGGCCTTGTTACAGGTTTTTTGAAGATTTTTACAAATACTGCTCATGAAATGGTCTAATCTCTCTGCAGAGAGCTTTTGCACCAGACCACCCACAGAGAGAGGGCGAGATGGAGGGAGACACACATGGGAGGGGGTTGTACAAAAACCAGCAGTAGCCTTTGAAGTATTAACAGATTACACTGCAAAAGAGTCTCTCCCTCTCTCTCTCTCTCTCTCTCTCTCTCTCTCTCTCTCTCTCTCTCTCCCTCTCTCTCCCTCTCTCTAAATGGACATATCCTCTTCAGCATATAAGACGTACACATTTTGCTTAGCTGTCTTGATACAGACCATAAATCCAGACGTTGACAAGAAGAGAGACACATTTTTAAATAACCATGCAGTGCTATAAAAATGACTTATGTGCGTGTGACACTTTTTGATGAATGAACTCCTTGTGCTGCAGCGGCCATGTTTCGTTCTTTATCTTCTGTTTTTCTCCTCCCATATCGCCAACCATCTCTTCTCCCGACTGATATCTTCCTCATCACCTCCCTCGTCCTCATCGCAGTGGTTTTGGAGTAGTAGTAGGGGGGGGGATTTGCTGTTTTTTTCCCGGTAATGAGAGGCCTTACAGGAAGGAGATATGTGGGACCACTCTTGCAGTGATCAGTATCGATTATCCTCAGAGGAGTGGGGGGGGGGTTCGGTAACAGGCAGACATTTTTCTGTTGCTAAGAGACGGTCACTGGTATGGTGCTGGTGGGTGATGTGGTTACTGGGGATGGAGTGACAGCTCAGGAGAACTGGTGTGTTTTCAGCTGTCAGAGTCATTGATAAATGATTCTGTATACTACCACCACTACTACCACTGCTACTACTACCACCACCGTATTACTGGGCAATTATGTATTGTAGCTTTGACCGTGCACTGATATTTAGCTGAAATGACCTTTGCTCCTCTTGATGTGCGTTCCGACTGCTATCACAGAGTACTCTCTTGATGTAATGGTTCAGAGACTTGACACTACAACTGTAGTCTGATATACATCACTGCTGAACCACAGAATTCAATAGAAAAACACGGATAAAGTAACGAAATTAAGTTTCAGTTTCCTCTCTCTTGCTCACCGATTTGCAGTACAACCACACTTTCTCTTTCTCTTTCTCTCACTCTTTTTTTTTACATTCCTTTCAATGCTCCTTATTTATAGTACTTATAGTAAACTCGGTTTGAATGAGGGTTGTAATTGTGAACCCAGATACTGAACATTCACCCGTGACCTGCATATTGAAAGGGGTATTGAAATATATCAAGACTTCTTACCCAGATCTACAGGCCTTATGCTTAAGAACCCTTGATGCATGCAAGATGTCAGCCTCCTTGGGGCGTTGCATTGAGCACCAACGGGGCCTCACAAGGCTCTCGACACACACACTCCCTGACTGCCCCGAGCTGCCTTGCTATCTGTACCTCGCAGGCTGGAAGGCTGTCCATACATATTCAGAAGGTATATAATATCCGTCTGCCTAAGACCTCCTGCCTAGAAAGTTTGCCCGTTGGTTCCTTGAGTTGAGGCTTGTCCACATTTGCTTCAACCTTACCCAGACGCTATCATACTGGTTCTTTTGAGGGTGAAATGGCCTTCCTTTATGTGTTTTGGCTATGCCAGCGGTGAATATGCTGGGTCAGGTCTCTGTCGCTCTCTCACACACTCAGACACACAAAGGCTCTCTTATTTAGACCGGCATGAACTCTATTAGGATTTATTACCTCAGCTTTGTCCCCAGTGAACACGCCTGGCCTGTGTTCCAGATTGGAGGCAAACTGGAGGAAGGAATGAAGGAAAGGAGAGAGAGAGGAAGGAAGGTAACAAGTTTGATTAGTTTGGGGGCAAAGGAGTGCCACTGACGTTCCCCAGACATGCACTGTGGAGTGCTGAGAGATTGGATTGATTCGGCAGCCAGAATTGTGAGATTTGTGGGATATTTATGAGGTTTTAAGTCTGGAAGTAACACAGAATTCAGTTTTTTAACTAGCTGTGACAGCAAAGCTGGTGATGTTTTCACCCTCTGAGTCTATGTGTGTCATCATGGAAAAATGGGGTCCCGGAGACACCAAGTGTAGTGGGAACGACCACAGAAGTGGGTTTGAGTTCTTTACTAGGTGTTTATGTTTCTGTTTTTTAAATATATATTTGCCTGCATAATGCATTTGGAAACAGCAGTTTACATTTGGTGTTGTCATATACCTCAGAGAAACAGATCCATTGTCTAAGCACATGTAGTTATAAAGCTTTACTTCATGGAATTTCTATATTTCTATTGTCATTAAACCTTCGTGTCAGGCAGCAGAAGAACAAGCTGCCAGAGTCATTCGGTCTCTGTGTGAAGCCATTGCAGAAGAAAGTAGGTCATCGTGGTCAGTTTCACATTTATAGAGGAGTGTGTCTAATTTAGATTAGACACACTCCTCTTTAATCAGACAGATTAAAGAGGCAAATCTGTAATGTAAATGTGAGCTCAAGATTAACATTAAAACTATAAAAAATGATAATATTTGTTGTGGTGGCGCTTCAGAGATGAATTCACAAGGAGCCAGCTTTTCCTTTTTTTAAAGTTGACATTTTTATTGCATTAAATAAGGTTCACATTTACAAATGTGGTTCTCCTAGTTGGCTGGCAAGAGAGAGAGACAGATACTGAATGAAGATCAGATTATGATACTTTTCACCCTTGGCAGGTGTCCTTAAACGCACATATTTTGTGTGTAGTTTCCAGAGTGTCTCTTTCTGCCTCTTGTCTGTTGTGTTGTGCTTTAATAGTTGAAGGCCTAACTTTTCTGTCTGTACTTCTTACAAGATCGGCTGTGAATCCGAAGGCCGGATTCCACAG
>NW_022280072.1:820442-821089 GCF_004355925.1 Anarrhichthys ocellatus
TGTGTGTGTGTGTGTGTGTGTATATATGAGAAAGAGAGAGATGTAGTGGGGAGCTTATTGACACTGTAGGAAGTCTTCTTCCTAAGTCTAGACTGTCTGGTCTAGCTAGTCTAACCTGTCATTTTACACAAACCGCGTTAGCTGTAACACACACCCATAGCTGTTTGTGACATAAGTGATCTACCGCCTGACTAAACTTCATGATTATGCTTCTACGACGACACCGTGGCTCGGACAGCCGTTATCGATGTTGACCTCCTCGTGCAGAGCAGATAGCGGTCACCCCGGTGGGGGCGCACACACCGGGACTCGACCGGCAACATTAAACAAAGCACGGTGAAGCTTCGGATAACAACACACACAGAGGGACATCGACGCGGTTCTCTGCTCAGGACTTCATATCTCCGCTATATCTTTGTGGAACATATAGCTGTAAGCTGCTATATTAATGCTCTGAATTTGGAATTTACCGTCTTTAAGCGTATCAACATTTAGTGTAGGTTTTTAACATCTATATTAACGCAAAATATAACCATCTGCACCAAGGGGTGAGTTGTGCCAGTACTATGCCACCATATGTTGACACTCCGTGTGTGTGTGTGTGTGTGTGTGTGTGTGTGTGTGTGTGTGTGTGTGTGTGTGTGTGT
>NW_022280072.1:821189-827212 GCF_004355925.1 Anarrhichthys ocellatus
GTGTGTGTGTGTATATATATATATATATATATATACTATACTTTAGAATTGGCCTTTCCTTTGCTTCCCAGCCTGTTTCCTCTGTTGTGGACCTCCTGCTGGGATTTTAATTGGTCCTCTGATAAATGGTGAACCTTCAGTGATCTCAGATGTCAACCGGCTAATGAGGGCTGTCAATCAATAGATATAATTTCAAACTGCATTATGAATAAGTCCTGAATTCAGTTTGTGAGGTGACAAAGGCACTACTAGAGTTATTATAGAGAAGGAAGACCAGTCATTTGTCTATGCTGCTTCTTGTTATACAAGTTATTGATTTAACAAAAAGCATTTATTTTGATTTTGTTATGTTATTTATATTCATACATTATGAGCTCTTCAGGAGTGTACATCTCTGAATCAACGTCATTCATATTTCTATTGCAGACCTATTAAGCTTCCTAAGAACTCTTTTATGTTTTTGTTTGCTCTATGATTACTGTTTGTTAAATAGAAAGTGTTCTGTGATCTGTGCACTTTTATCTTCTTACCAGTTTCAGCCAATGTCTCTTCTTTAATTAGGGCATTGTTGTTGGAATTTTCCACATATATTTATTGGTGCTCTTGCCTAATTTATCTGACGGATTTCATTGAAGTCTAGTCTGTTAAAGTGACTTTTTCCACTTGCTTTTATCCAAAACTTTGATGTGGTATTGATCACTATGTGTGCTGGAACATATTCCCTGCAACTCTTCTAATGTCTCTCTCTCTCTCTCTCTCTCTCTCTCTCTCTCTCTCTCTCTCTCTACATCCATCCATATTACATTCTGTCTTCCTCAGGTCATGGAAAGCATTTGCCCCTGTTAGAACGAAGTACTATCTCGGACACAGCCAGCGCGTCGGTGGCGGGTCGGAGGGTACTAAGCCTAAAATCAGCTGGTGGTCATGTGTGAAGCCGTGGTCTGATGCCCACCCTCCCCTCAGCGCTGGCCATGGACGGGGAGGACTACCTGCATCCAGAAGGCCCTCAGCTGGACACCAGTTTATTTTCTGTGGCCTCTCCTAACATGGAGGTACGCTGAGGGATTTTATTTGAATGCCATATGCATATTCAAGTAGCTCACATGCCATTTCCATGTGCCATGTATTCAAATGCATATTTTATCATCCCTTTTAATGTTTGCCCACTTTTACAGATTCAGATAAACTCCTTTGAGTAAACTGAGTTTAATTTACCTCTTGCTCTTATAGGATATGTGCAGTATTTTCTGAATAGTGCTAGGGATCAATCCCAAAAGACTGTTTAAACGTACGTATGTACTGCATCTTGTGTGGGAATGTTACAAGTACAGAACGATGCATTCTTACTGTTGGAGTGTTGGATACTGAAAGAGTTAAAAGCCTCGGCTCAGTAAAGACACTTCAGCTGTACCTCGAGACACCAAATATTTGCTGTTAGACAACTGAACACTGGAGAATGTGATGTCATCTCTAGATGTGTGTGAGAAAGGAAGTGGTCCTACTTGTGGTATCAAATTAATTATTTGTTCCTATGTAGATGAGGCCAAATATAAAAGGCTCATATCACTCACACGGTTGCACTTATCTGTAGTGCTATCGGCCCTCTCAGGTTTCTATTGTCACTTCAATATTTGGATGAATGGAATTTTTTCGGGGGTTTTTTTGGTGCTCGCAATAATGAAAAATGACATGTGAATAAAGTCAGTTTCAGTTTTAATTGGAAGGGATATCTACCAAAGAAATTGGCCTAATGGTCTTTGAGCACCATTTAAAAGATGTCACTTAGCTCCACTGTAATGGTTTAGTGTCAGAAAATCCAGAAAGTTTCCCAAAATTTTGGCTCATAACACTGAAACTCACTTGATACCACGAGGGATAAGTAGTGAACATACGGCTAAACTGACCGTTTAAAGGCATATACAGTTCCACTGAAACAAAAGTAAGTCAAAGTACTATCTGTCACCATCTACATGTGGTTTGGCGTTCCGAAGACCTCGTGTTGTGAAGATGTAGTTTGGTGCTTGGCAAGATGAACACTTGTGATGGTGGTGATAGTATTCTCTTGAGTTGTGATGATAGTATTCTCTTGAATTGTAAAGATAACAAAAGAGGCAGTTTTCCATTCATCACTGAGATGATGAACACGTAGAACCTGCTCTTTTTGTTTTAAAACCAACACTTAAAGGGATAGTTGGGATTGTTTTGAGGTACTTATCCAAAGTCTCGGTGTATTATCTACAGTAGGTGACAGTCGCCACGCCCCCAGTTTGGGAAAGCAGGCAGGATTACCGGCACGAGAGAGAAGCAGTGTACTGCTGTGGACGTATTTTAGCCACTTAAGAAAAAGGCCCACCTAGAATAAGCAATATCAGTTTAAGTGTTTGCTATATTTACAATGTTTTAACTGCTTTACCGTGATGTCAGACAGCCCTTTCTGACAGGAAATTAAGCAATTATATCCATCTATGCCGTCTTCAACGACCCCCTTAAAGACCTCCAGTGTTATATTTCTATGCTTTCTTTTCCGTGATGTGACAGATTTTCCTTTTGTTCTGTTTTTAGAGTTCGATATACGCCTCCTCTGGTTCCTGGGAATCCTATTCTCAGCAGGCTGGATACAGCATACACTGCCCTATGCAATCTGGAAACCAGTAAGTGAATACAAGCTCACCAACACGCTTGACAGTACCTTTCATTATCATGCGCTGGGAATGACTGGGAATGATCAGCTGAAAACATGACGAGGAAAGACATGGGTTTGGAGGGACTTTTCACACTGTTCACTAGTTATCAGTGTTCAGTGTGTTTTTATGAATATTTTGCAAGTGGTGTGTATATTCGTCTAACACATTATTGTGTGAGACAACCACATCTACCTGCCAAAAAAAACACACTCCCCCTTAATTTATAGACTTTTGTAAATTTATAGACTTTTGGGGCGACCGTGGCTCACTGGGTTAAGAGGGTTTTCTGGTAACCGCAGGGTCAACGGTTTGATCCTCGACTGGGACGTGTCACGTGTCGTAGTGTCCCTGAGCAAGACACTGAACCCCCGGCTCCGCGGGAGCCTATCATTGGTAGCCCACTGCTCCCTATATACAGGGATGGGTCAAATGCAGAAGGCAAATTTCGTGTATGTGTATATGTATATGACAATAAAAATGGTTTCTTTCTCTTTCTTTCTTAAAGGTAGCATTTAAAGGCGTCTACTGCCAGAAATGGAATATAATATTATAAAATATGATTTCTTTAGTGTATAATCACCTGACAATATGAATCGCTGTGTTTTTGTTACCTCAGAATGAGCCGTTTCTATCTATCTGAGCCAGCAGCCATGTTTCTACAGTAGCCCAGAAGAACAAACCAAACACTGGATCCAGATTACAGATTTCACGTTTTTGCTTCGGCCGCCTTAGTTCTCCTAAACACTTGACACACTGGAGAAGTTTCAGTTGGTTGCAAGCTGCAACCTCTCCGCTTGATGTTGCCAAATCCTACACACCTACACACCCTTTTAAAAAGGACCTACAGCTAGAGTCAAAACGATTTCAATCAAGTCATTCACTGTTATAATATTAAACAGGACAGGTACTAAAGATTCAGAGTTGGGTATTCTGAGATAGAAGGTATTTTATCATAGCAGTGATATAAGATGTGAAAGTCACTAGCTGTATATTTGAATTGAGAACAGTTTAAATACCATTATAACTGTGATTAGTTGTGTAAATTGTGTTGTTGTTTTTTTTTTAATGATTAATGTGATGCTCTGCACTGTAAATCTGTGCTACCCCTAAAGGTAAATGTTTCATCCTTGAAGACAAATCTTATGTTGAATAGATTGTATATGAATATAAATGATTAGATATTTTTGGATCCCATCATTGCACTCCTGACACCTGAAGTGTCCTCACACAATCGGGCCAATACGTCACTTTTAACCTGACACTACGCCAACATCGGCTCACGTCACTGGGGACGCTCTCCGTCATCAGACCTCCTTCATTTCCTGCAGCGAGCGGCCTGGTGTGACGGCCTCACTCTGAGGGTTAATCTCAACATCCTGCTCTGTTTTTAATGACATCACCGCTAAATGAGAGATGTTTGTCTCTTTCCTGCCACATGAGGTGTGTTTGCATGTGAGAGAATGTTGCACAGATAGAGCAGAAGCGGCTTCAGTCCTGGTCTAGATCTAGATTTTATTTGTCGAGCTACAGGATTGCTGTCCGCTTGCGTATGTTTTGACAAAGAATGACAATTACAAGATCAATGCAGCCGAGACATCTACCTCAATTGGTCAACATGCATTTTTTTGGGGGTGTGCTTGGATGCCTGTGTCTGTTTTAGCTGTGAATCATGTAACACAGTTGTAATACAGGTCTCTTTTCTTGTGTCAGAAAGCCCTTCCATGATAACAACCAGTGTCTTAAACACTGTTAACATGCGCATGGTATTGTTTTTACCAATGCAAACAAAAGGAATGTTGAACATCGAATGAAATGAAAGGAAAAGAAATTTGAGATTGTGGAGGCTTGAATTCTACCTCACAGAGAGAAGGCCGCTGATTTCCGCTCCACTGCTGTTCTACAGTAGAGTCGCTGCGATAATAAAATCTACCATAAACTGGTCTACAATCAAAGAGTATTTAATCCTACTGAATCTAATACAATTACAGAGTGAAGCACATTAATTACAGTATCTATAGATATATATCCTCTGCGCAGAGAACCATCTTTACCCTCATCCCAGATGGGACACAGCTGCCCACACGTTGAGACCAGAGGAAAGAGACTGATTCTCTGGCCGGCACTTCCTGGTCACAATTTGAAATCCCCTCCCATATTGTCTATCCTAGTTCCTATTGGCTAACTTCGACAGCCTCCTCCTGGCTTCAGACTGCCGAAGACCCTCGCACGGGTACAACCTGTAAATGTCTGTCTAGAAGTCTCTCCCTTTCCCTATGCTATTCTTTACAGTTTAATACATTCAATGACTGTCTTTTATGGCTTAACACTTCTATGATAAATATTGGATTCTATATAAAGATAAGGATTTGCAACTTTTGGCAAAAACTTCACAAGTTTTACAAGCATAGATCTAAAGGTGCTACAAATTCTACTAAGATACACTTCTAACTACAAATTCTAAAACACTTCCACAATTATGAATTCCAAAACACTTCTAATTATGATTTCTGAATTCTGAATCATTAAACACTGTTATTATAATTTCTTAAAGCACAGTTCTAAACCCAAATTTCCTACAAGACCTCTTATTTTAAAGATAAGATTGTCAAACTTCTAGAATGACTCGGTTAACCCGTGTGGTATGAAACACAACTGAGGAAGTGTTCGTTCGATTGGTGGTGTTTTGTGTTGTTCTCGCTGTCTGTAGTGTTTCTTTGAAAGCTCGAGCAGCAGATGACGTGAGAGCACGCTCTGTGGTTCTCAGGTTGACTCAAAGCTGAATTTTCTGACATCAAGCTGGTTTTACAAAACCCTTTATCGTCTTCCATCGTACAAAATATCACGATCAACAACATGATGTGCGGTTCAGAATAAGATGGGTGGGATGGAATATAATTTTGTGGCTTCATTGTTTTGTCGTAAAGAACAATGGTCTGAAAAGGTGTTATTTCAGCAGTATCTCTGCTGTTCAGCCGGGCTCTTTTTCACCCTCTCATGATCTACAGGCTGCTGCTCGGTACGACTGACTTTCACTACGCAGTCATGATGCATTTGATTTGACACATGGCACCGGTAAGGAAACAGTATGAATGAGCCGGTGCGCTGGTTGCACTGATTGATGCACCGGCTGACATGCTCACTCACCGCTGCACAGCACAAACTTCTCCTATGAGTCATGATTACAAATGTCACAGAAATGGGTCTGTTATAGGTCACAACACTGGAGTCTACTGAGCATAGACGTCACAAAAACAACATAACACACTAGCCTTCTGAAAGGTAGTTTCTGTTTTAGAGAGAGAGAGAGAGAGAGAGAGAGAGAGAGAGAGAGAGAGAGAG
>NW_022280072.1:827312-851500 GCF_004355925.1 Anarrhichthys ocellatus
AGAGAGAGAGAGAGAGAGAGAGAGAGAGAGAGAGAGAGAGAGAGGGTTGAGACCTCGCATGGGATCACTTGATATTCTTGTTCCAACACTGATATATTGCTATTTCCATATGATTTTAACAACTTTTGGGTCTTAAAGTATGGAGGGGCGGGCTGTAAAAGCTTGAGGAAGCTTGTATAGCCCAAAATCAGAAATCACAAATTTGCCTCAGAGGGCTTTACAATCTGTACACATGCGACGTCCTCTGTACCAGGACCCTCACATCGGTACAGGAAAACTCCCCAAATAATACTTTAACGGGGGAGGAAATGTATGACTACTAATAATAACAGCTGCAGTGGATATAATAGAATAATAATGATAGTTGCAGTGGGTGTCAGGCAGGACCACGGTCCAGATAAAACCACGGTCCACGGAAACCTGTGAGGAGAGAATGCACAAAGACTCCGGGAAGAACCAAAGTTATTAATTGGACATGAATTCATACAGAAGGAGAGGAAGAGGAGAGAGGAGCTAAGTGTTTCTTAGGAAGCAGTCTAGCCCTGTAGCAGCATATTGAGGGGTTGGTCCAAGGCAAACCTGAGCCAGCCCTAACTATAAGTGTTATCAAAGAGGAAGGACTTAAGCCTACTCTTGAATGTGGTGAGTGTGTCTGCCTCCCGGACTGAAACTGGAAGCTGGTTCCACAGTAGAGGAGCTTGATGACTGAAGACTTTTTAAGACTCTAGGAACCACAAGTAACTTACTAGAGAGCAGCTCTCTAGTGGGTTAATAGGGTACTATAAGCTCCTTAAGATATGACGCTGCCTGGCCAATTAGGGCTGTGTAGGTGAGGAGAAGGATTCTACAGGGAGCCTGTTAAGAGCTAATACAGGACGAATATGATCTCTTTTCTCAGGTTTTTGTAAGTACACCTGCTGCAGCATTCTGGATCAATTGGAGAGTATTAGAGCAGCCTGATACAGTGGGAGGAGAGACACAGTAGAGGGTGTGCAGCTGTCAATCAAGCGGCGCCCTGCAATCTCGGTGCCAAGTACAACGGTGCCTTGCACTGTCAGCAACCCGCCTGTGTTCTGTGACATCGAGCCTCGGGGAGCAACACTTTCTTAAATCTTTCTGTAGAGAGAAAACGTAAGAAGTCAACTCGAACCAAACGCTCAACATGCACCAAACGCTCTGAACAATCTAAATCTGCTCTTACCCAGCTGATCATAAGTTAGAGGGGAGTGGTTGATTGTCATCAGCACAGGTAACGCCCACTAAAAACAAATACTCCGGCACGTGCTCACGTATTGAAGAGATGTCACCGAAAATAGGTGCAAGAATATCTTCAGCAGTAATGAAATGGAGGTACTGTTAAATAAACTTTCACAAATGAAACATGTCATTTTCCAGAACGTCATTAATGGTGTTACAGGAAAATCAAAAAGCATAGAAGAGCAGTATGTAAGCCATTTAAAAGCTGAATGCACACAATATCATCAAAGGGTTTTATCGTCTTAATTTGCATCAATGGACCAATAGTAATCCTTTAGCCATTCATTATAAATACTCTAAAACACACAATAATGTCAATTTGATTGTGTGACATTTATACGTTCCTTTATCTTTCCTACTGTTGTTTTATTCTTATTTTGGAAAGTTTTCGCTCAACCACTGACCTAAGAAAAGAGCAAAAAATAGTAAAACATTAGTGAATCCCAGAAATCAATGGGATATGAACAAAATTTAGCGGTAAATTATGTTATATTGCTTCCTGCATGAGGCCCATTGTGTCACTTCATTTGGTGATAAAGTGACCCACCACAAACCCCCGAATTCATGTTTTGTCTGTCTTTGCACTTTCCACGTCCTTCAGCCAGCTGATAACACAGGAAAAACTATGAAAAATTACTCAAGATTGATGAGTGAACGTGACCACCATCTGGTATCCACTGTTAGTGTCCCCTCGCTGATGGCCTCTTCTGTGCAGGCTCTAATTGATGATGTGCACCGTCAAAGCCACAATCACGTGCTGCATTTTGTGGAAGCAGCAACAGACTGTAGCAAAATAACCACGGAAATATTTGCAATTCTTTTAAATATACAAATTAAAGAGGAAAATCAACACCCACTGTTTTTGAATCTTTTTAGCCAACAACAGTAACAGTTTGTGGTGGTCTGGGTGTTTGTTTACAGCAGAAGAAACAGAAACAGAACATAAATCTGCTTCTATTTTTATGTCTTGTTTATTTCTGATTGTCTCTGACCCAGTCATCAGTCATGAAGGCTCATGTTTTGGGCAGTATTTAGGTTTAACACGGCTCTGTGAAATAGGATTACTTTATATTACTTGAGAACATAATTTCCTTACTGTAAACTTCATTTGTTCATGAAGTATTCATGAATACTTTTACACAGAACGTGAATATTACGCTACGGAAAAAAATGACACTTTTTTCCAGATTTTTCTGAGCTTTCGCACTGCGAATTAAGGCAACAACCAATCACATTGTGCCAAATGGGTTGTGTTGCTGCTGTGTTTATGAAATAACAACACAAGGCTCCGTAGTCTGAACCAAGGAGACAAACTTTATTAGTCTTTTCAACCTTGACAAAGGCAGCACAGACCACATCCTCTCCTTCCATTCTTACCTTTCACAATAAAAGCCCTACATACCCTGTTTTATTTTCACAGACGAGTATTTAGCATTTCCGTGTCGTGTGTAACGGTCTTTAATCCAATATTTGGTTTGACTGGTTGCCTTTCTGTTGTTGATACTGCCTGCAGTGTATCCCAGTGCTATGAGTCAAAGTTCCCTTATTGCACAATGTTGATTGCTTAGGATTTAGACATCATGATTGTGTTGACTGGAAGGAAGAGTCCTTGCAAGGAATCTTAACTGTTGTTAATAGGGTGTCACTGTTGACCGTAGAGCCTCAGAGCGCTCAGTTTAATGTTTAATAAACATGTTTTCCTATGGAAGGAGCATCACACCATTGATGTTTCCACACACAGTGAGTTTTAAGGAAACGTTGTCTTTTAATGACTGTTCTTTTGAAATAATGGAACATTTTGAATAGTTCTGCTAACTTGAATATGGGCACAAGACAGCTGTTACATCTTTATACTGCACATAAACACAAGGAGGGGCCAGTGGTTGAACTTTTCTTTACTTGTTTGCTGCTCCTTTTAAATTTCATGGCTCTTAAAACTGCTTTAAAATTTGAATCTGAACAGAAAATCCACCCTAAAAGACAAACTTTTGTTTGACAAAAGTGAACTTGAATGCAGTGGAACATGCTGTGTCACTTTTTCTTAACCCACTAAAGCAGCTGACATTGTGCTCTTGAAGTTCCTCTCTTTATCAACACATACAAGTAGTTTCTTTCGGTGGAATTTAGCTGTCTTTGTCTGAACAGGACTTAAAGTAAACCTCTGTCCTGTTCAAGTCCTACATTTATGTGTCATCCCTGCTAATTTAAGGTGTGAAGAATGATTTAGTTTTTTCACTCTGGGCTTTATTTTCCATGTTATTGCAAGTTCTACTGCAGTTTAGGTGTTGAAGGGATGTTGGTTAATAGTTACTAGTTAAGTGTGTTTTGAAGAACAGGACTCCCGATGAACTGGCCCACATTAAAACAGACCGTCTATCAGCAAATAAAAAAGGTACATTTGTAAAGTATCTACAAAAATGTCATTATTACATATCTGGCTGGTATGTTTTTAGCCTTAAATAAGAGATTGTGAACCACTAACATGGTTCAAGAGATGATCCGTGCACAGCTACGGGCTACGTAGCATGTGAAGGCTCCATAAACACAAACTGTAAGTCAATCAGCTACTTGGGCTGAGAGCCACAAACCAGCTTTGTGTTTTTGGAAAGCAGCTAAAGCCGGCCTGCCAGAACCTCTGCTGTAATAATATCACTGTCATACCACTGTTGGCTCAATGGCCACCGAGGGGATTTCCACCGTGGATGATTGTAACATTTAGAGCTGTGATCTTTCTGAGAACTAGACAGAGTCTTTACCTGTAAAAAGATATTTACTCATTATGATTACAACAGTTAATATAGCTGTTAACATTTAACTTCTGCAGAAAACAGAGCCTTGGCAACTATCCTCAATGATTTCAGAAACATTTGTGCACACTTGTGATCACTACTTATTTTTTAAGAGTAAAAAAACAAATAAAAATGCTGTTTTCATCACAACCCAGTGATATTTATGGTTGGCTAAAAGATGAGGGTTAATTTAGAAAGCAGACATTTGAACTTACACAACAAGGAGTCCTGTTTTCATAGACCGGCTACAGGCCGCCCTTTCATCCTCTCTGTGTGTTTTGAACTTGAATCAGTCTCACTGATCTCTGGCCCGTGGTCGAGGACCCAGAGCTAAATCCTGTGATTGGCTTTGCCCGAGCTCAGTCCCTCTGAGCCCGAGCCCTGGTGCCTGATTGGACGAGGAGGACGTGGGAGGGCATCGGCGCATTATTGGATGAGAGGCACAAAGGAGAGTATGGTTAAAGTTCCACCTTTTAGGAAGGCTTAGTTTTACTTTCGCTATGAGTGACATTCCACCACTGCCAGCAAAGTCCAAAGTTACCTTATGACAACTTGTACTCAGCAAGAAACAGAAACTGTCTCTCATGTTGGGAATACTATCTGGGAATAAGGTGGACTGAGGTGTTTCTGATCTTACAACTGAGCTCAGGGAGAATGGTTGGTGCCGATGAAAGCTGGAGTTATTGTCTTCAAAGCGGGTAGGAGCTGCTCTTGTTCTCCATTCTTTGACTTTCTGGCGATGTCTTCCTCTTGCCCTCTGTCCTTCTTTAAGCCTCTAACTCTTTCTGCCTGTCTGACTTGATATAAATGTTATTATCCCTCTTGTATCTTTGACAGTTGAGGCTGCTACTCAGCTACGCTGGAATCTCTGTGATACAGTATTATAGTGTCAGACCATCAAGTGTTTCTCAAGAAACAGCCTCCTCCTCTGTTCTGACTGTAACACTTGACCACTCGATTACATGAGCTGTGTTACAGTGCCTCCTTTTCATTCCTCTACCGGTGCTGCTTATTGCACAGAAATAGAAGGCTCTGCTTGTACTTGACAGCTGTAAGCTGTAAACGTGTGAAACTGCATGAAGGTGAAGAGAACAGGTGGCAGTTTTGCTCTGAGAAGTAGCTGTTGAACAAACTAAAGCTCTTCTTCCCCCCTTCTCCCTCCCTCCCTCCCTCTCTCCCTCCCTCTCTCCCTCCTTCCCTAGGCAATACCACTTGAACAGCAGCACTACCGCCACCACTCCGGATGTGCACATGGACATGTACTCGGGATTCCCTGACGTGGACTTTTCCAGCCTCAACCTCCCTAGGAATGGAGACTTCCCCCAGGTTGGTTTTAATGGTGGCTCGTTCATGTTTGCATTAAAGTAACACTGACAAATTGTAGTGCCCACGACACTGTGAAAACACTGTTGGATGCGTTCTAGTTTCTCTTCCTCCCATCTATCCCTGCCTTACTTGCTCATCAGATGGAAGGACTAGCCTCCCACCCTCTTCTTTCATCATGTGCTCCTTGTGTATTCAGCTCGGCTTAATTTACCAAGGAGCAGCCTGATTAAAGGCTAGTGTTGTCTAGACGGGTGCAGCGGTACCTGCCCCGTTCCTGTCCAGGCATGTCATTAATAAGAAGCTGTAATTTAATGTCCTTCTACGCTTCCAGACTTCATCTTCAGAGATCGCTGTTAGGTAAACCCAGAACCTCTTTGTAATGTTCCGTCATGCTTGGAGTCCACACAGTGAGATGTGGTAAAGGTATTTTTTATTTAAGTGGATTAGTTTAGTGTCTTTTGGATTATTCCCAACCTGTAGAGACACAACTATAAGACCAGGACGTTCATTTCAGGATGCAGCATTGTTAGCGAAGTGAAGCTTCAACTCGCTCATATATTTAGCTCATCATTCCAGGTGATTACTGTCCATCATTTGCATTTTCTGTGCGCTCGTGTGTCCGTCCAGCCAATTCCTAATGGTTAGAGTCGTATGAATAGGAGACAATCGCAATGACACAGGCCAGCGAGTTTCTAATCGGAGGCCTATTTGAGTTGAGCTGATGAGAGTCGTTATGGAAGCATATTACAAAAAAATATGCTATGAAGATGATGAGTTTTAAAGAAAGGCAGTCATGGGTTACCAAGCTGTCGCCCCCCCCCCCCCTGAGGCCAAAGCAGTAAATAATGAGGGATGGAAAAGGCATTTCTTACCTTGATTATGCGTTCTTTAGGCTTTTCACTGAATAATATATAAAATGGTTTTATAGGACCAGTTTAAACTGCTGTTTGTCTCTTCATGTACAGTATGTCAACTATGCACATTGCTGGACAATGAAACCATGATGACAAATGATGAAGAAAAAAGGTTGTGTTGCTATATTATTAAATAAAAAATGTATTGCAGCATTCGCAAGACTGCAATGCAATACATTGAATCTGAATCATTTTACATTTAATTCATTGTGAAACATGAGGGAATGCCATTCCTAACATGAACCACAAAATACTATAAATGAGCCAATTTGGCACTGAGGGATGTGTTTTTCTTCCTAAACTGCTGAGTGCTGGAGCTCAGTTGAGTTTTTTTGTCTCTCTGGAGTCTCACAGCCTGAGGGTTTGATAACAGCTTAAGGTTATATTCTACACTTTATTCAATTTAATGCTAAGCAATGTTTTGCCAACATTAAATAAGAACCTTACAGGTGCACGTTATAATGTGACTGGCACAGGAAAACCTGCGAGTTCTGGAGAGTAGTGTTTACTCATTTTTAAAGGGGTACTTCAGTTAAAACCATCTTTAGTCACCTCCTAATTTAAGTTACACGTCAGCCTGATAATGACAATGTGACATGTATAAATGTCGTGTGTATGTTACTTTGCAGTATATTTTTCTGTCCAGCTCAAAGATGTCGGCTCACTTTGCTTCCCTCGGCTTTACCAATTTCCTTTTTTGTTTTTCGTTCCGTTTCATCTGCTTCTCTTCAGCCGAATCCACATTTGTTTGTGATGTTGTCGGGTTCGGCAAACTTTTCACCCCACAGTCAAAACTAATTTGCGTCACCGTTGTCTCTAAAACAGATGCCAGAGCGCACGCAAGTAAATGCACCAACACGAGTTTAGTGTTTGTCTGGTTCACTAATGCAGCAAATATTTCAAATGTGTTTATTTTGTGGTGCTTGTTTTCAGGAACAAAGAGTACTTTATATACAAGAAAGTGATGTGTCAACCTGGATGGATTTTGTGATTCACGTGGGGTTTCCCTAGTTTTCCATTTGCTTGTTTTAGCCTGTCTGGCTGTAGCTTCCTTCCCTTACAAGTAATTACTAGTGTTCATGATAATGCTATACTTGTTGGGTTTACATATTTAGAAACGCAGGACTTCACAGTTGTCATTTTTATGTTGTTTAGTTGAAATGAGCCTCGATGTTGCAAGTTTGGTTTCCCGACAGTGGAGATGTGGAAGTTGTGCTTTCTCAGCTGTTCTCTCTGGTTGTGGACATGTGAGGTAGAAAATGTAAGTCACGAGGTCATCATGACTAATCCTAACCTCACACACAGACCCTTTTTTTTTTTCATCCTTGCACTTTCTTTCCCACCACCACCATGCTGACCCATGCCTAATTCTTTCCGACACCCATCCGCCTTTATAAAGCAGGACCTCTTGTTTTCTCCGCCCCTCTTGAACCGCGGTGTCACAGAGGACGTTCAGCCATCCGTGACTGGGTGGAAGTCACCTGTGATTGTTTAGTTTGTCAGGTGACTGCTATGTTTATGTCAGCCTGCTTCCTTGCTTCAGTTACAGCTGTAGAGTCATTAGTGAGATCTCTTCTGGTTCGCAGTGTTAGCATTTTGTGTATGTATTCACCAGAGCTCATGTTGTAAGGAAGCACATTGTTGGAGCATGTGGACGGGATATTTATCTCTAGATTGAGCCACATGTTTGTGTTTATGAAGAAACGTATAAAGTAATTGATCATCTGATATATCAGTACAGTCCTCTCCAGGAAACTTCCCCAGAAATAACAGCTACGCATCAAATCCTTTCTTGGGAGTTACTGAGAATCTAATGACCCCCTAAAATAAAGCACTATCAAAACACAGTGGAATAAAGATAAACAGTGGAAACTTTGACAAAACCAAATGGAGGCCTCGCCATATTTTCTGATCTACTTTAACCTGAAGTCTGTACAAAACATAATGGCAGGCCCTTAGTGCCGGGCTTTAAAAGAAGTGTGGTTTGAAGGCTAACTGTACACGGTTCCACAGTGACACGTGCACAGGTTTGGTCATTTGTGGATCTGAATTACGTGAACCTCCTATGCAGAGCGTCACAATGAAAACAAGACTTACTGGAAGACAGAAAACCCAAACTCATTCACTAACCACTCTGTCTAACCTCAGAGACTGAACAGCACTTTGCAAGCACACATATTAACACACATACTGTATACTCTGTATACCATACGTACACATGTACACGCTCTCAGGCACGTTTGCTGCATGCTCTCAGGCACGTTTGCTGCATACTCTCGTTCTTTCTCTATAAGGTTCCTTTCACTATTACACACACACACACACACACACAGGCACACACATGCTAATGTGCACAGTGCACTTCTAGGAAGAGTTGATTTACATTAAGTCTGCTTTTACAGCTCTTTACCCAAAACCCTGAACGTGTGTTCAGCCTTTAACCTATGCCATTAGCCAGTGCCCATAGACAGGCTGGAGGTTAATGGTCAGGGCCTTTGTCAAAGGTGATAGCAATGCTAACGTACCGCTTAAAGTGGGAGAATCCCTGATGCAGATGGTCCAATTATTCCAGGCTTACGGTCCAATCATGCGTTGACTTTTAAAACTTTGCAACTCCACAGACTCTACAGCTGATCCATAATTACATCCTTATTTTGCACAGGCAGGCATAGATCAAACCCATCAAACTTCTCCTCAGAATCCAATTGCTTCTCAAGATATTAAATGTGCAATGTACAAGGAAATATTTATCAATTTGTTTCACTCTGAAGCTACACTGCCTCTGGATTTTATATTATTATTTAGACAGTCATTTTGTTTTCCTTGACTTGTTTCTTACAGCAAGCCAGTGAATGAATTAGTCTGCATTTCTCAGTTACTTCCTCTTAAGGATCTCGAACACTATCGAACACATCGTATCGTATTGTCAGTGGCCTAGTTTAAAGGAGGAAGTTAAAGGTTCATTTGAAGGCTTGTTAATAGGTGCACACTTTTCTTCTGGGAGTGTGTGCTCCACCTGATCCACTTTAGTTTTAAATTAGCTCTGTAAAGTATTTTTTAACCAAATAACTGCAGTTTTTATAATATCTATCAGTTTAGACCTACTCCACCTTTTGTTTACATTGGCAGTTACGCATTGTGTCAACAATAGTGTCTACAATATGCTTGCACTTACAAAAATATATTAGTGATGCATTATTTCCAGCAGCATGGCAAAGGTACCATATGTAGCTTTTTAAACATGCGCAGTTGTAACCATAACAGCCCAGGATCAGCTGATGTTTGCACATCTGGAACCAGGAGTCAGTGATGACTGGAATCATGAACCGAATAGGAAATGAAATTGGAATGATTACAAGATCTAAACAATGACAAATTCTGCTCATATGTGGTCTCAAGCGGCCACATTACGACTGTCGTAGAGTGGAGTGCATATGCGCATGTAAACGATGAGACGACATGTCTGAGTGTTTGTGTGTTGTCTGTGAAAACAGGCACGGATCCAGCCTTCTATGGGCTGGGATGCAATGAGGTGTGTTTGAGTATTTAAAAGAAGCTCATCAATGATTCATTCCTCCCTGTTGACGCTCTGTGGCGCCCGCACACACACACACACACACACACACACACACACACACACACACACACACACACACACACACACAGAGGATTCCCACTCATACCATGATGACACCATGGACAGGCGCCACTCGGTCTCTTAGAGTCTGACTCCCCTTCGGTCCGGCAGAGATGGACATTACAGTACCTTCACCGTGCTGACTTGATATCATGTATTCCTGGAAGTTGGGTGTGCAAATGGACCCCTCTATTCCCTTTTGTTCAGGAGATAAATCACATTAGTTCTGTTTTTGAATCATATATTCTTAAACAGTTAATATTGCTTTTCTGTCAGAAAAAACAAATGTTACGACACTGTCTTTGATCAGTATCTTTGATTTGTTGAACTAGCCCATTTCCAAACAGATTCCCAGAATATATATACAGTATATATATATATTATTTTTTTTCAACAATCGCGGCCCCAGTTCCAGTAACTGGGGATGACCATCTATGATGAAGTATTTGTGTGTAATTGTGCACAGATATAGAAGTAGTGTGTGATGCCTGGAAGACTCTGAACATGCACATTTGCAGCTTGCACTTGACCTGTTAATGCATTCATGACCACTTCATCTGTCTTCTTCTTACTTAAGCTGTTAAGAATGATTTTTTTTAGTATGGGTGCATGGGAAATCAAATCTCTTTCAATCTTGATTAACGCAAGAAAGCTGAATTGTGTGTTTCGACAGGTTTAACTGTCGACTTGAGTCTGTGACCCAATTAGCTAATTAGACAACATTAGAGATGCTAATTTTTTCTCTGACAGATAGCCCACCCTTGTTGACCGATCAATAACCGACAGGATTAGCGCCTCCCATGCAGCGATGCTGTGGTTGAGGTTCCTTAAGAGCTGCAACGATAACCGATGCACAAACAGGCTGAATCCATCATTTGTTGCAGCGTATGCGCAAAACACACACATCTGAGTCCCCAGTTCACCTGTACGGGAGAGTTAGCAGCTACAATGTCAACTGCATTGTTGTGGACACACGTCAGCTGAGTGTCTGCCTGGTATCGGCCACTCGGTCTGGGTTTCAGAACAGCAACGTTATAGCTTTAAACGTAGCAGTGTGTGTGAACAGTTTATTTGTCTGTAAATAAATAATACGACTCATCAAGACTCAAGCTAAGTTCCCGTATCTTGCATGCAAGCCACCTGCTGATTAAAATAAAGGTGGTTATTCTCCTTTGAGTGACAAACTACTCTTCTAAATTAAACAAACAACATTTAATTTAATTGTAACTGTTGAACTGTTTAATCAGTGTCAATGCTTGTTGGTTCACTGTTCATTATTAACATCCCATTGCTTCCTCCTTATGAGCTATGGATCATCATATGATTCAAATTGAGCCTGTGCAGACAAATAGGACGACAAAAAGCGAGTCTGAAGTAAGACAGGCAGTCTGTCTCTAAATATAATAATCATTAAACAGTGGTCCAGGCCCATTAAACATAGCGGTAAGCGGCGGGGTGTGAGGAGCGGCCGTGTCCACAGCACAGCACTGTTTACACTACAAATGCGGTTGAGTTACACCATGTACAGTAAAATGGGCCCGACTGCCAGTAACTCTAGTCACTTACCAACAAAAGCATCATTTCCTGAAAGCTCCTCCCTCCTCCCTCCCTCTTCTCCCCACCTCTCCCCTCCCCTCCTCTGCTCTCTCTCACTCACTCTCCAACCACCTTTCTTTTTCTTTTTTTTTGCGCTATAAGGAACTAGTCCACAATCACTATTACTGAGCCCTCTATGCAAATACCTGAACGTCCTGCTGAAGCAGGAACTATGTTTTAGACGTGCCCGTGTCTCCGTCTGTGAGCTCATTGCCTCGAGCGTACCTGAGGTGGAGGCAGATGTGTGTGTGTTTGAACCAGAGAGGAACTGTGATTAGTGAGAGTCCACTCTTGGGTGGAAGTGCACCAGCTGTGAGGTGAATTACCAACACTTTGACCAACACATGGACGAGGCTGTCGCATTCAGGGATCCAAGGTGAAGCAGGAGTTTATGCTTCTTTTAACCCCCCCACCCCCCCCACAGACTGCAGCGTCTGGACCCATGTCTCTCATGCAGCTCTGGACTAAATTGTATTCACAGCTGGGACGACCGCTTCCCAAGGTACTGTTTGCTTCTTTTATGTATTACACAAAATCAAGTCTTGTTTTAGGACTTTTTGTTTTTTTGTTTTAGATGTCACAGTCGGTAATGAATCTGTTGAATAAGGAATTGTGCTGAACTGAAAGCTGCTTGTGTGAAGAGTTGTATTGTCCTTATCGAGGGACGTCTAGATATGACGAGTAAGCACTTCATTATCCACTTATGGCTGTGTTTTTAATTTTTAACTTCCTTGAATGAATTGTGAAAATAATTCCGTAATATCAGAACACTAATGGAGGAAGGCCTGTGAACTTGTGTCTAGAGCTTGGCCCACTTTGGAATTAAAATAACACATTACGTTTTAATGAAAAGTTAGTGGCAAGTTACAGAGCTCAACTATATAAAAGTCAAGATTTTGAATTAGTTTTTCATTTTTGTTTACAAAGGCTGGTTTCCTGAGTCACATCCTAAACTAAAGAACATTTTTCAACATCCATTTAATTTGATTTTAAAGTAGGACTAGGCTTAATTCCTGATACAGACACAATTCTAGTCTCCTTGTTTATTATTTGCATACAACACTCACACGTTTGCTGTGTATTGAAAGAGAAAAACGCCAAAGAAAGTAACCCAGGCTCACTATTGAAAGTTGTCCCATCAGCATGTCAGGCTGTGACTTTCTTAGCTGGCAGGCCAGAGTCAGTCACCCTCTGAAACTCCAGCCAGGAACTATGACAAATGATTATCTGCCTCAGTCCTCGCCTTCTTCCAGTAAGTGCGAGAACCTGATATGTCGTCAGGCTAAACAGCACTCTTGTCTGTTTACTGGATGGCTGTTAAATACGGCCATTGTTGGACTGCACTGTAAATAGAACTGCATTGCTTTTTCTTTATTGTTGGTGTTCGTGGAATTGAAGCTCAAAATCTGTTTCATGTCTTTATTAGTGCGAGGCTTGCTGAACCCATTTTCAGCATTTTCTGGGTGGTTCAAGTAGTTTTTTTTTTTTTCTTCTTAGATGAGAAAGTCAGTTTCTTTGTAGTCCTGTCTGACATTAACTCAGGCTACCATTGATCCTGTAACATTGGACCATTTGCTTCTGTTTCTCACCGACAAGCTGATGTTTTTGTCCATAACATGTAGTTAGTATCCTACGTCAACATCTTCATCAGTGTGTACTTATCAACTCATGTAACAAAATCTGTTCTTAAGCCTTTAAGGATAGGTTCACAATTTTCTTCCCAATTTGAAAAACATTGAAAGAATGTGTTCCAAACTTTTACTGAAGCTAATCTGAGGCTTCAGCAGTCAGTTAGTGTGTTTCTTCCAAAGCTACACTCATTTTTTTTTAGTGCAATCTTCCTGACTATTGTTTTAAGATGGACTTAAATAAACCTGTGAACCCGTCCTTTAAGACCTGGGGGTGCAGCACGGCAGCCTCTTGGTGGGCACATGTTGTCAGTTTCCTGGTATTACGCTAACCCTCAAGCATGACCTCGACGTGCAGCTTACAGGAAGTGAATAAAAAATGATGGTGAGGATGAGTGAGAGCATGGGGGGGGGGCTGATGCAGTCAATGATGATGAGTGGTGGTGGTGAGAATGGGGGAGCGAGAAAATAGAGCATGGATGCCAGAAATGCAGATTTCTTAAGCTGAAAATGAATTAAAAGACGCCACCTTGCTTATCTTGCATGCCCTCTTTACCAACATGTTGCCATGTCAGCACTAATTACACCTATTCCATAAGTGTTGTGGTAAATATATCGCAAATCAATGCCAATTATAATTGCAGCAGTGGAATAACTCAGTGTGGTGCGAGGTGAAGAGACGACATAACGGGGGGGAAATCCTCGCTAATTGTAGCCGGCTGTTAAAACCAATTCATGCAGTAAATCTGTCAGGTCTGACTTTATTCAGACAACAGGACAGCCGCTGCATCAGCAGGAAGATGTCACAGAACAGGTTTCATCTAGTTTCACCATTAATTAATTTCAGTTTTCATGGATCAGTGGTCGCCTGTAGTGATGGCAAAACGGGAATATTCCACTCAGCAGTCCTCGAGTCCACATTGTTGTCTTAACGTCTTGAGTTTAGAACTTCAAGAAATAATCAGATGGGTATTTTAAATTGTGTCCAAAAAGATCTATTACGCTGCAACTGAATGGTTACGACATATACGGTGTGATTGAAAGGTCCTCAGTTTGATTTTGGCTAAAGACCTTTGTCCTTCTGTGTCGTTGTTCCTGTGTCTATACTGTTAAAAAAGCGCAAAACTGTGAAATAAATAAATCAAGGTTCAGTGGGTCTGTAGTGCATTTACTGTAGAATAATTAAATATTGTTATGAGCTGGAGTTTTGTTTATTTGTTCATCTCTTTTTGTTCTCTTGGTGGGATGTGACAGCCTCCTATTGCAGGAGGCATGCCAGTTGTTAAAAGTGAAACGTGTACCATATAAATATATAGTACCATATAAATATATACAGTACCATATAAATATAGTATTGTAGTGCTGTAGAGATGTCCTGGCATATTGATTTGCATATTGATCACACTAAATATTGATTGTAACTGGGTTTTAGGGTTCTTTTAACTTGGGATCGTTCACAGGATAATCAGCCGGCACGCAGCTGTCATGATGATGATAAAGAAGTGTAGTCAAAGTGTCTGGTGTCCCAGCTCAAGGTTGTAAAAGAGTAAATACCCTCCTCAGTTATCAGCAACTTACGGGCAACGAGCCCACCTTCCTGAGTCGCAGCGTGATCGTAGTCCACTGACCACAGGTGTGTGAAAGCGGTGGGTGACAACAGAGAGCGGGGTTATTTAAGGTAATGAGAACCTGTGAATACACACTTCAACTACAAACCCCTCTCGTCATCTACATTTGGTCTCCCACATAGAGTGAGAATAAATAGGACGTAGTAAAACGGTAATATGCGTCTACGAATTAACACACGGATATCAATGTGAGAAACTCAAGACTCTAGTCTAAAGGGTCTATTATTAGAGCTGAGCAGAGGTTAAAGAGAAGTTTGCAGGAGTTTATTTTTTTTTTTTGCACGCGACAGCGTCTGCCTGAGTGCTGCGGTATGTCGCAATTTCTGCTTAACTGAGACGTCATCTTGCGTCAACACTCCCCTCACATCCACTTTTCTCAGCACTGACGACCCAGGCTCACACATGCAATAAGTTTATCACACATAAACACACACGTAGTTTGAGACCGTGTGAGTCATTTTCAGAGTTCTTTGTTGGTAGTGTTATTTTAATTTCACAATCGCAAATCCTTTTCCGGAAGCCCACCATATTTCTTTGCATTCATGTCGGTTCTTTTTTGTCAGTTTAAGATACAGGTTTAAACTACTCAGACACACCTTCTGTGAATGCCAGCCCATCCTTATTGCACCCTTCTGTGGGCGACTTCCTCTTGGGACCACTCCAAAAACAAAGCAGATGAAATCTCTCTTTTTCTGGCTCTTTCCTCTGTTCTTTTATTATTTTCTCAGCTTTTCACTCGTTGAACTCTGCTTGTCCCTCTTTGCCGGAGAAAGAAATCTAAATTTGCCAGATAGATTTATTTTTCTGGCGGTACCACGTGGATCGTAGAGCCTCGTTACTTTCTAGGAGTTGGCTCAGTATTAGTTTCAGGCCCTCCCACACACACACACACACACACACACACACACAGCGGAGCAGTTCTTTGAACCAGCCCCGTCGTTGGGCTGCCAGCTGGGACACTTGACATGGCAACCTTTATATTTTCCAGAACATATGGAAACACTGGAAAATTCCAGGTGGCTTGTAAGCAGCAAGCAGTCCCTGGCTGGCTTTTACTCAGACTTGGCACCACATGAAGGCCTTCCTGTCCGGCGGTCGCTGGACTGGCTGTGCCACTCTGATTGGCCTCATTTAGATGGTCGGGGTGAGACAAGACTTAACAATAATGGTCTTTTGACACCACGGCTATCACAATGTAAATGCAATGAAAATGGATCACCTCTCTTATTATTACTCTAGCTCCTCAAAATAAAATTCGCTAATTTAATTTCAGCCCAGCTGTCGAGGAGAGTCAACCTGGGTCTTAAGAAAAGAAAACATCTAAATTATTTTAATCTACACTAGAAAGCATCAGTTTGGACTTGAGACCTGAGACTTTTCGTTTGAATGTATTTTTTGGCCTGAGCCTGTGTGACTAAAGGGTTCAAAACAAGTTGTGAGGCTTTTCCATGTGTTCTCATAAAGAAACGATGGCTTTTTGACAAATTGGCTCCTCGATCAAAGCCCTGTGACAGGATAAGCTGATTTATGTCTGCATGTCTTCGAGCGTCGTTTTTGGATACAAAGACAAGCTTCTACTGTCCACAAAAGACTCGGGTGTGCTCAACTATCATGCACCACAGCAAATCAATTCAATACTGAATTCAAAAGAGGTCTGACTGCTACCGGTCTTCTCAATACACGGGGAGGGGGGGGGGAGGGGGGGACTTTTGTCTTAAACAAAAGTCGGCCAATTCAACAACTGAAAATTGGCTTGGTACGATTTCTTGAAATAAGATGTAATATTTAGACCTTTCAAGATCAAAACACATCTTGAAACTGGCTGGGAAAACTCATTTCGAGCTGTATTTTAGGAGTATAAGGAAGTGTTATGTGTCGTAACACCCCTGTATTGCTCAAAAGTGGTATTTTTTCACATAGCAATATATTTGCAATGTCTAGAACTGAAAGGTTACTTGTTAGGTGTCTTGTATCAACTGTTTTGACTCGTAAATAGACAAATATATTTGGTAAGACTTTGAGTTTTTGCAGAGCTGGTTTGCCAAAAATGCAGTGTCTGCTTGAAGCTGTGCTATTAAAGCCCCAACAGATATGTCAGGGATGTGGGACACGCAGACATCTTGGCATAACATAATCCAGACAGAAAGCGAGACACACCGGTGGTGGCTTTTCAGTTCCAGACCCACCGCATGAAAAGACACACACACACGCACACACACACACGCACGCACGCACGCACACACACACACACACACACACACACACACACTCTGGCCATCAATCAGGTTTTGTTGACTGCATGGACAAGGTCAACAGCTGATCCCAGAGGGGAGAACCTGGGATGGGGGTTGTTTTAGTCGGCTGATGATAAGTGTGGGGTGGTGGCTGGTTTAATAGCCCTCCATCCCACCACCTCATCTACACACACGCACACACACACACACACACACACCGACAGATAAGACGTATAGCTTTCAGTGCCACTGCTCGTCTCATTGACGTGGTTAAGCTAGGTTACACTGGTCATTGTTGCACATTTCTACATTACAAACAAGAGCCGTGACATTTTATCAGCGTTTATAGCCCTCACGTTCTTGATTGTGATTGTACTCGCATCTTATTGTTATGGCCACATTTTCAGGCTCCGGCAGGAATTACATCCTTACAGAATACAGTACTGCAGGGATTCGTCCTTAAACCAGGAAATGAGTTAGCATTTATGCACATCCGGTTCCTTCGTTTCAAAGTCAATGCGTTTGTTGTTTTTTGATGCTTGAAATGTCTGAAATAACATCTGTGGTTTAACACAAGCTTAAGAGATTTTAATGTTTTGTACTACAACATAAAATACGTCGGTAAATATCCCTCTTGTGAGTTTCAAAGCTTTTGTGCGCCATCAAGAAATGAGACTTCTGAATGTCACTAGAACACTAGTCCGCCTTTAGATAACTGGTCGCATGAAGTCATGCGACTGCGCTGTAGTTTTGTTTATAGCCTAACGTCAGCTTTTTACTTCTTCGCGTTTGCGCTTCAAAAGAGATTATCTTGCTGAATAAAACGTGGAAGTATCATAAAAGTGTGTTTGCCAGAAGATTACTGATCTTCTGCAATAATCCAAAATCCTTTTAGTTGAGGGAACCAGTGCGATGCTAACTTCCAGGTTGGCCTAAAAAAAACAAAAAACTG
The DNA here is from genome assembly GCF_004355925.1 of Anarrhichthys ocellatus. NCBI lineage: Eukaryota > Metazoa > Chordata > Actinopteri > Perciformes > Anarhichadidae > Anarrhichthys > Anarrhichthys ocellatus. The sequence goes on from NW_022280072.1 coordinate 845,274, forward strand.
CAGCACTTTATACAATGATACCATCATAAAAAAAATTGCTCTAATGGTGAACCCTGTAAAGGGCAATAGCCGTTAACAACTTTTTGTGAACATTTTTAGTTTGCCCCAGTCAGCAAACACTACAGTGTATGATAATAGGCCTTGATTTAAGTCTATATTTCCTTCACCATATGGCACACAACGGTGTTTGTAATATAATGTTATTTCTGCCCTCATTTAACTATGCGACAGTGATGATATCTCCCGAAAAAGATGTTGAGCTACATGCAGATTAATATCAGTGAAAAGTAAGTGTCTTTTCCTGTCGCATAATTCTGTGGGAAAACAAAACAAGGATAAACAAACCGTGAGAGGCTGATGGAGATGGGATGGGAAACGAGGGCAGCGGAGTACAAAAAGGTTGGGGTAAAAAATAAGCCCGAGATGACAGCAACGTATGGGTGAGACAACGGGTTCATTCGAGGTGTGTGTTTGTGTATGCACGTGGGTGTGCGGGGTAGGTGGGAGGACTTGTTTTCTGGCCTTGGAAAAGCTGGCAGTGAGTGGGAGGGGAAAGCCCAGGGCCCGGCCTCTCGGCTTGTCTGGGGCCTCGGCCTGGCCTTGTGCTGAGGCAGCTTATCCAGTCGAACAGGAAGTGGTCTAGGACTGTATACAGTTCTTTCTGATAGCAGGGGAGAATATTAGCCTCTAATATGTAGCACTGATGTAAACTAAGGGCAGAAGAAGTCATTTCTTTCTGCGTCAAAGCTAATTGTGGGGTGTTTAAAGGTGTAAAGTCGGTAAGGAGACAAGTCCAGCGACAGCATGTTGATATGTCAACTGTTTCCAACATGCCAAAGAAACTTGTGTTGAGAAGCAGCAGCTGGCAACGTCATGTGTGTCACAGGAGGCACGTGGCTGTTCATTTATTCCTCTGGGAGACAAGAACTACAATACAGAGGATTTAACCAAATGTGGTGGAAAAAGAAGCACGACAGCTCTAGTTAGAAACAGGAACGGCCACAGCGTATTCTTAAAAGGACATGTGCTTAAGAATGCTTCCCATCTGATAAACACCACATATATTTCAACCCAAGTGGTCTGTCGTCATTAATAGGATTTGTGATTAGAAACCATCTGTCCCTTAATGGTAAGGGAGCAACATTGACAGACAAAGAGAAGTACACCGGCCATGGAAATATATTCTTTTTATCCGGCTGGTGACTTCCTTGTATGGCAGCGCCTGAGCTTATCTTAGGTGTCATAACCAGTGTCACTGTGGTCGTTGAATCAGGAACGGCTGCTACGAAGCAATCGTGGCTAATATTTGTTTTAGGCTGAATCTACTTAGATAATGGATTCTGTGGGATTTAGTTGTTTTTTTTTAAGGAGGGGGAGTATTTAGTGACACTTTTTTTCAGATGGCTCATCACACTGTAAATACATCAACCATAACAGACGATGAAGCCGAGCTGTTTGTGGGCGGTTTGTGTATTTTTTTCCAGTTCTGATTCTTAGAGCCGGTAACCACCAACCTTCAACCACAACCATCAAGTCTCTCTGCAGCGCTGCACTACACACAGGCTTTTTTTTTTACTGCAGTTCTTCACTGCTGTGTGCCTCCATTAATCATCGCCAGGCAGACAACTGTCATTATCCAGACACTCGAGTACAATTTACCGCTTCTGTGGGCACCCAACGTGATGCACATGTACATGCATATGTGTGTTAAGCTCCTTTACGGAGATTTTCACAGTAAGTCTGTTAAGGTTGCGCCACGTTATTAGCTAGTGGTCTCTGGAGTGCCCGGCATTTGTCCGTGGTGTCAGCTTTACTGGGTCGGTTTTAAGAGGAGGGATGCTCTGCTGGCTTTAGCATTCATAGCAGAGGAGAAATGGAAGTGGAAGGAAGAAACGCGTGAAAGGCGAACGGGAGCGTGGATAAATGATGTGCACATGGGCTTTCACACATGTACACACATACACACACACGCTCTTTCTGCGTATTCTCAGAATTTGCAATCAAGATTTCAAGCGGATGTAATTCCCTGAAAACAATTTAAAAAGAAACACACATTCATTTATTTGTTCTTTTTTTTATCCGCAGCACAGAAAATGGGAGAGGCAGGATTAGTGGTTTTACGGTTGTGTGGCTGTGTGCTGTGGAGGGAGCCAGATTACCATCAGAGCAGTTGGAAGTCGAGCCTTATCTCCGCTCGGCAGGGCCCGGTCTTCGCAGCAGTCGATGAACTAGCCCTCGGTACGGTGCCTGCCGGAGGGACAAACACTGCCGCCTCTGTTACGCTCTGCTTAACAACTCGATTAGCATGGCACCGAGGTTGGCCGCGCCTCGGTTAGCGCCAAACCGACCTGCTGCAGTTTGTCTGTGATCCCTCTGTGTCAGGACGACTGGGGTTTTGGGTCGTCTTAATGACGGCGTCGCGTCACGTTATGGGCGGTTGCAGGACGTGGACACCCTAGAGATCACGTCGTAAACGTGACACACAGCGCAATGACCTGCAAGTGTAAATACATCTCACAGATTTGCAGAACAGATTTCGGGATAGTTTCAGCTGGAGTTTGAATTAATTTAAGTGTGAGGCAGCACATTGAAGTCATCGTTAGCACACACAAAGCTATTATGTCAGCTCATGACTTTATTGTAACCCAAGTTAATCTGTAGTTTTATATCAAAACTAAGTTAAATCGATATTCTTTTCACTATTTTTGTGGGGGAAAAAACTACTGTTTTCCATGGTGGAATCCATGTGTCTATCTGTGCTCATCTGTGTGTTTCCACAGTTATGCTTCTGTGGAATGACGGCTCCGGTGACACAGTGTCCTTTTTCCGGGCCTTGTTGTTTACTTATCTTTGCTCAGCCAGTAGAGCTGGTGGAGAGCGAGGGGCGGGACAGTAAGAAGAACGGGATAGCGAGACACACTGCTGATAGGATAAACAAATAAGGTGGAGAAAGGAAACGATGAGGAAAGTGACAGGGTATGTGTCAGGGAGTGTTAGTGAGCCTCTCCACATCTAAACCTCTGTCACCATAGAAAAGGCTGTTGTTCCACTCAGCTGCTTTCAGACCTCATGCCTGGTCTTGCCCTCAGGAAGCGCACATGGGGGAGAAGGAAAGAAGAAAGATACAGAGTGAGGGAGTGCTGTAACGTTTTGAAAAAAAGCTCTTTCCAATACTCAAAGCACCCACAGCGAGTTACCGTCAGAGGGCAAACATATAGAGTTGTATCTGTAAGGGGTGAGCCTGTGTTTGTCTGTTCACCACATGATTCAGTCACGTCAACACGGAGAGCTCTCCGTCTTGTACTCTCACGCCGGTGAAACATTTTCAGCTGAGTTGTGAGTAATGGCCGTCGGGCGGCTCTAACTGAAGTCGGCACAGCTTCTCAGAAATAATAACCATCAGCAGCATATCGCTGAGATTGAGGCAGCATCACAGCTTATCATGTCTGTTTTAGAACAGTTTGTTCTTTTTTGGTTTTCTCACGTCATATTGTACTTCAACCCCACACGTCGCTGCTGGTCGGTGCAGAATTCCTTTTATCTGAATAAGTGTTACTCTTGAGGTGCTGCGACAAATCTATGTCAGCATATTTACATGCAAGTGTAAACTAAGTACATTAGCTTTTGCTTTGCTTTGGTTTTATTTGTTTACAGCACAGACAAACAGGCCTTGAAGGAGAAGTCCCAAGATTTTGGGGAATAGGTTTATTTCACTCTCCTGCCTGGAGTTGGATGAAAAGATTGACACAATTCATGTCCATACACTAAATAAAAAGGTACCGTAAGCAGCCAGCCAACTTAGCTTAGCACATAGATTGAAAACGAGGACGCAGCGAGGTTATAAAACTCCCCAATAAATAGGTTTTATGTAGTTTGCTTAATCCTAACAAAACACTAACTGCAAAAACAATGATTTGCTGCTTTACCGTAAGCGTTAGATCCACATATACTGCTCAGACACAAACGTGGCCTCAATCTTCTCATCTAAGTGATAAACATGTGTCCTAAAACGTGGAATTTTCCATTAAAAGTGAGCTAAACTGTTGTGTGATAGTCTGGTAGTTTTCAAGGCTGCTTCATGGTCCTCTGGAGGGTGCAGTTGGATCACGGGGGTGTGGGAACCTACACACATGGTCCACAGAGTGTAAATATACGTGCGCACACATTCAGGACTACACGCTGGCAAACAATAAAAAATGTCGATCCATACTCCCATTTCCAAAACAGTTTCTCCTCTGTTCAGCTTGTCTGCCATGTCCACAAATCAGTGAGCCCCTATCTCCCCGCACCCATGTTTATAAGTCCCGAGGCGGCCCGAGGGGTTGCTCGTGAGGGGCTAGTTAAAGAACATGGCATGCTATTGGCTCAGGAGGGATATGAATAGAGGGGCGACTGGAAGGCAGCCATAGCTGAAATGACACACACACACACAGACACAAGCACTCCCATTATGCCGGCCCCTCGCTCTCTATTTTTTACGTGCTCACTCTCACACATCTGCGTGTGATTAGATTTTGTTTAGGCTACTCGTGTTACTCCCAAAGGAGTGCAGTGTTGGCTGGGATCCAGAATGAATGGGCCACCTTTATTGTCTGTGGTTCACTCCCATCCATACACCTTTTTATCTTTTCCTACGTATGCGGCTATCCTGTGTGTTGTGTCTGTCATGAGGATTTATAGTCCTCCTTTACTTCCCCATAAAGCTTGATGGTAAAGGAAATATTTGGGAAGCCCGTGTCTGGCGGTTGTTGCATACTTCGGTTTTGATTTGGGAACCTACATGTCACTTTCGCCGACCAATATGTGGCCTCGTTTCAGAGGTTGAACTTAACACCTCCTCTCCTTTGTCTGCCTTTAGGACCTGTCCTGCATTGATGACCTCTCCACAAACTCTCTGTTCTCCTCTCCGGCTGACTCGCTGTCGGAGTATGCTGATGCTCAGCCCTTCATCAGCCCGGACAACCTGAGCACGGTGCCCACCCTCTGGGACGTCAACACTAGTACCACCACCACCACACCAGCACAGAGCCAGCTCGAGGTCAGAAGGAAGTACTCAACCACACAAACACACACATACGTCATTACCAGAACAACCACACTTGTTTAAATGGGACTTTCATGGGTTTGTGTTCATTCTTCTGACGGCCAACAGCATCCACGCTACAACTCTGTTTCAACCCAGGCGTCCGTGCAATCTATACACATGAAAATAACAGTTTTCTTTTGTTAATATTTAATTTGATTGTACGCAGGGCAGGACCGTGGTTGAATAAGCGTTTTTTTTCCCTTTTCAGTCAGCCGTTTGTAGTGTAATGGATTTAAGCCAATTTGTATCACTTTAATTTTATTTCCATGATCAGTTACTGAATAATTCGACCATTGTTAATGCTCTGCTTCCTTGAGTAATCTGTTTAACTATTAGACATTAGAACGATTCTCTGACACTACAACTATTACTATTAATACGTCTTTATTTGGCTTTCATGCAGGTGTTTCTCTATTTAATTAAGAATTCTCCACAGTTAATTGTCTCTGACACAATAACTAGCTCTGTAGTAACCATAACATCTTAACACCTCATACAGCGGTTTAAGATAATTATATTCTTATCGCATAATGAAGCCACGTCCACCATCCTTTTGAGCTTCTACTTTTGGGGAATCTGTAACAACACGAAAGCACCAACAAATATCATTGGAGACCTGACGAAGTTACAGAAATCAGCTTGTGGAACGCAACTCTGTGAATTGCACACGACACTTATTCTCACAATGTAAACACTCAACCAGTATTATACAAGCGTATTTTGGGACACAACATAGTATCTCTGCTCCAGAAAGCCGCATGAGACCATAAATAACAACCACCGTTGTTTTTAACGGACTGTCCCTTCGCAGAAACTCACTGAACTGCAGCATATCGTGGTCCCCAAGTCTGTGATCTGAGCGGAGCAACTTTTTTAATCTGGAGTGTTAATCCTCTCTCTGCTCACGCTGCTGTTGAGTCCTCTTTGAATTAGATGGGTCTCAGGATATCTTTTTGATATGAATCAGAGAACATTCATTTACTTCTGCCGTCTGAAAGCCTTTTATGTTTTCCTTTTCATTCTGCCCTCATTTCATCCATTATGTTTCCCAGATACACATGGCTTTATCTGTCTTTTGTTGTTGTCGTCGTTTGGTTTTCACCGCTAGACAACAAATTGCATTTTGTTGAGTGCTGAGCCA
>NW_022280072.1:851900-915417 GCF_004355925.1 Anarrhichthys ocellatus
ATATATATATATATATATATATATATATATATATATATATATGATTTCTCATGTTATTTTTTTGTTTCTCTTCTCTCATACATTTGGCAATGTTTTCATCTGTGTTTGTATTTCTTCATTTTATGTTTCGTTGACAGCTGAATGGCACCAGCAGGTTTCATGGCTTGGCCAGTTTGGATGATATATCTGCTATTATCAGCACCCCACCTTTAGGAGGATTCCAGGTAGCCACACCAACCTCTCCAATCTGATGTTAAAGCGAAACCCAGCTCTCTCTAACTAGACGCGCCTCGTGGCAGTTCTCAGTAATGCACACATGTTCAGTTCATGCTTTATGTGTCTAATCTGCAGCTGTGATCGTCCTGTGTGTTTGCTAAACAGGATGAGGCTTAGATTGTTTTACATAGCAACACGACATGCCACTAATCTGAGACTGGGAGTGCAGTGCATGAAGGTAGTAGCATGTGTTTTGGTGACATTGTAATGCTCACGCCTCCTTTGGTGTGTCTGTATAACCACAGATGATGAAAGCATTGCTACATATTACACGTGTTGGACGTTCTGCACATTTTTGCAGAGAGAATGGATTATTCCTTATACTGCATTGTCTCCGTAAAAATAATAAAAGACAGTGTATTATCAACCTGTCCGTCAAAACGGGTCCTTTTTGCATTTCCAGTTTCTCAGATAACATTGTGGCGTTGCCTGAATATGTAAAGCACTCTTTTGTCTCCAGTCACGAACATGTTTCAAAGCTCTCATTGATTCTGTTGCAGCTGGTTTTTAACCCTCCTTTTAATTGCATTTGTTATTTCCCTGTTTCACTGGTTATCTTTCCCTGATACGGAGCTCTAGATGTGCCGCGCTAACCTTTTTACTAACCGCACACCTGCCTCTGACTTTCAGCTACTGTCTCTTTCCTAACTCATCCTCACCTAAGCTGAGACATTCATTTTTAATTAATTAATACTGAAATAAGTCTCTTTGGTGTTCCCAGCCTCAAAGAACCCAGACTCCCCCAGAGGAGGAAGAGGATGCTGAGGAAGAGGAGACAGAGGAACTGGGACATGTAGACACATATGCTGAGTACAGACCTTCCAAATGTAGGCCGCTAGACTGAATGTCAACATCCAGTTTTTTCACTTATTACGCCACGACACTCGTATAGGTTTGCTATTATGTAAAATGTTCCCTTTTTTTAAACTGTTCTTCTGTTTCCCCCCCCCTCTCTTATACAGCCACTATAGGAATTTCTCATCCTGACATAGTGGTGGAGACCAACACGCTATCCAGTGTCCCGCCTCCTGACATCACTTACACCCTGTCTATCCCTGAGCCAACGATCAACCGTGGCCTGCTGTCCGCTCTGCAGCTAGAGGCCATCATCTACGCCTGCCAGGTACACACACACACGCAATACATAAAGCACTTATTCTTTTTGTAGCAATGAATGATTAATGGTTTGATTATACAGGCATCTCTGTTCATGCATTTGCTCTTTGTGCACCCTCAGCAACATGAGGTGATCCTTCAGAACAACCAGAGGGCAGGCTTCCTGATCGGAGATGGCGCAGGGGTCGGAAAGGGACGCACCGTGGCAGGAATCATACTGGAAAACTACCTTGATGGAAGGAAGAAATCACTATGGTAAGAGAGATGTACAATTCCTGAAACCTAAAGTAACAACCCAGGGCTGTACCGAACAGTTCGAAGCTTTGTTCTTTATGTTGACATTTCGGATTCTGATTTAAATCGACATTCAAAGGCCGTGTAGCTTTATTTTTTTTATGTCTATTCATAATGTTTAGACTCTGTATTTTCTATATTTATTCTACCGCGATCATTAACGGTCATTAATGTCCTCTGCGGGCCTCTTCACACACACACAGAACAGAGAGGAGACGGCTGAAGTGAAGATAAAGTTGTCTGTACCGGTTACAAACAGCCTCGGTAGTGAATAGTATTATACTGTTTATAGAATTAGATTGCAGAGCTGGCTGCGTAGGATTGTGTCCGACGCGTGTGATCCAAACATTTCCAATAACTCCAGATCACAATAAAGTCAAAAAGATAGAAGTAGTTATTTCCAAAACCCACAACATGTTATTATCTAAAGGAATAGTCTGCTTTAGTCCATATTTTTGGGCGTTCAACCTTTCAAAAAAGGCGTTTTCACTGCCGTCAAAAAACTGTTTGCTCTACCGCTTGCCGCACACAAAAAGGAGGGATGCACTGACGAGTTAATAGCCATCAAGAAAGGTGCCTTCATAAGAAAAGGACTAACTCATTTAATCCTATGAATCACTTCATTCAAATCAAGGATTTTTAGGGTGTTGAAGTGATAAAATATGACGGCAGACATTTAAAGCTTAATTTCAAAACCTCCATCAAAGATTTTCGGTACAGCCTTATAACAACCGCAGTTCATTGGGTTTCAGTAATTGATTTATGCGTTCGTGTTTTGCATCCAGTATTGTGCCGGGAGATATATTGGGCATGTAGAGGCTAGTTAGCGCAGGAGTCGACTGAATTACTGACTAACCCTCACCCTGCTCCTGCCCTCAGGTTCAGCATATCCAATGACCTGAAATTCGATGCAGAGAGAGATCTCAAAGACATAGATGCATCGAATATCCCTGTGCACGCCTTAAACAAGGTGAGTCCAGGTGGAGTTAGCGTGACCAGCTGAGTGAAAGAGTTTTGTTCTCGGTAACTGTGAGTCACATGTTCATCCGAGCAGAAAAGGAAACGAGCTGTTTGGCGACAGTGTGGCTCTGTGAATGTTCGTATCTAACAAATATACTTTGGAATGTTTGTCTTGTTTTTGTAGATTAAGTATGGAGACACAGCTACCTCAGAAGGAGTCCTGTTTGCAACTTACTCTGCGCTGATTGGAGAGAGCCAGGCAGGAGGGCAGCACCGAACGAGAATCAAACAGATCCTAGACTGGTGCAAGTCAGACTTTGACGGAGTTGTATCCTTTTCACTTCGACGACCTCACGTCCAACAGTTTTCTAACACAAATTGTTACTCCATGTCTGTGTTGTTTGCCCTTGACCTTTCCCCCACTACAGATTATTTTTGACGAATGCCACAAAGCCAAGAATGCCACATCTACAAAGATGGGCAAGGCGGTGCTTGACCTGCAAAACAAGCTGCCGAGGGCCAGAGTGGTGTATGCCAGTGCCACAGGTAGGCCGACGCACCAATACAAACCCACTCAATATGCGTCATGCAACACAAGCGAGGATTTTAGAATATATGTTTTTTTTTTTTGTCATCTCTGCCCCAGGTGCCTCTGAGCCAAAGAACATGATCTACATGAGCCGCCTGGGAATCTGGGGTGAGGGCACGCCCTTCAGGGCCTTTGAAGACTTCCTGCACGCCATCGAGAAGAGGTTCGTACGGTCACACGTTGCAGAATCTACCTCAAACATGTTTTCAGGAGCCTTTCCAATCATGCGGGCAGGCACATATCGTCGAATCGCTGTGTGCTCACCGGAAAATAAACGTACAATCAGTTTGCGGTTATTGCTGCTTGATCCGCGATTGAGTTGTGCTGAATAATTTATACACTGTTTGTAAACAGAGGCGTCGGTGCCATGGAGATTGTTGCGATGGACATGAAAGTGAGCGGCATGTACATCGCCCGGCAGCTGAGCTTCTCAGGGGTGTCTTTCCGCGTCGAGGAGATCGGACTGGACAGTGACTTCAAACTGGTCTATAACAAAGCTGCAAGACTGGTGAGCATCATGCCGGTGTCTATGCTTATGGTGTTGTGTTAGAGATTGAAAGAAACCCACACACACTGTATATTTGAAAGTGACTAATCACATCTGGAATCTGTGTCCAGTGGGCGGAGGCATTGCAGGTGTTCATGCGTGCGGCTGATGAGCTGGGCCTGGTCAGCAGGAAGTCTCTGTGGGGCCAGTTCTGGTCGTCTCACCAGCGCTTCTTCAAATACCTCTGCATCGCTGCCAAGATCCGCTGCCTGGTGGAGCTGGCCCAAAAAGAGCTGCAGGCCGGAAAGGTCAGCACAACACAGTCTCGAACGCTGAGTCATATAGCTTGTATAATCTAGAGGACTATAAATGACCCAGAGGAAGATCCAAGCAGGAACTGAAATTCTATAGATGTTGCATAAGAGGAGAGAACTGCAAGGACGGAGCAAATTATTGCTCAATATTTAGCTTTTTCTACAGAGTTTTGCATGCTGTTTGTTGGATATACAAGCGTCATTAAGACTTTATTTTGCACTTCCCTGTACATAGGTTGAGTCAATGCATTTTAGTATAATATGTGCCATCGGGATTCCATGAATGAGTCCACGATAGAATGGACTTCAGGTAACACAGTAGACCTGTTAGGTTGTTGATGTGTATTTGTTTCCCCTCCACCACAGTGCATCGTCATCGGGCTGCAGTCTACCGGAGAGTCCCGGACCAGAGAAGTCCTGGATGAGAACGACGGGCAACTCGACAGATTCGTCTCCGCAGCAGAGTGAGTGGAAATGAATATTTTCTCTGCTGTTTTGTGTGTTTCTATGTCAATAGGTTTATTTCAGGGTTTGTCATCCTTTTTGATAGGAAGTGCCATTTTTAATATTATTGTTAATCAGTGTGCTGAATCAACATTAAAGTTAACATTAACTTTTTTTATGACACCACATCAAAACTTATATTTCATTCCATATATATCAACATTTAAAAAAGGACGTTATAATTATACATAGAGAGCACTTTACGAGAAGGCTGCCATCCACATCTAAGCTGAAATCATTAAAGCTCTTTCCCCGTTCTTATTCATCAGCAATAAACTTAAAAACTTCTGCTCAGAGGGCAACGATTACTAGCCAAATAGAAGCAGAGTAGGGCAGGTGGTGGGAGGAAAAAAAAATCAATCAAACTACCGTAAATAACAGGCCAAGCAGCTGCAGTCGGCTGTGAAAGAGGTAATCTGGCATGTGGATGAGAGGGCACTTCAACATTTTCAAAGAACTCTTGAACACACTTATTGCTAGTGTGCTTATTTTTTTAACTACAGGTGCCTAAGGTGGCTTGCCTCTGGTTCATTTGAAAGAATGTTCACTAAATGTCTTCCCTGGGTTACAGCTCAGTCTGAACACCTACCGTTAGCCGTGTCTTGAAGCGTTACCGCCTGTTCGCTGGAAGCCACAGCAGTCTGTGGGTTTCTTCCATTTCATTTAGTTGCTTCATCAAACTGAGGAGAACACACACACAACACGTTCTTTTCAATAATAGGTATTCAGGTCATGCACTTCCAGTCCTCACCATTTATCCTCAATTAAACCAATCTCTTTAGTCATTAGCAGCTATTTAATTATAATGCAAGTATAACAGGAAAGCAAGGGTACAGGTGCTGAGTGCTCTGAACTTTCTTGACTCTAAACCTCAAACAGCAGACACACCTGCTGTTTGAGTATATTAACTCTCACACACACACGTTCATCTGCGCGTCCACACCTGATCAAATCAAAGCAGGAATGTACCGACTGTCTAAATGTCTCAACTGCCGTGTGTTGTCCTGATCGCTTTACTGGCAGAATAAGAGTTTCCCTCTCTCTTCCTCTTTCCTTTAGGGGAGTGTTCCAGTCTCTCGTATCGAAGCATTTCCCCTCAGAGAAACAGAGGCGAGAGAAAGCACCGGGGAATAAAAGAAAACGTAAGTGAACACCAGTCAGCATGTCTACCCTAAAGAGAACTGGAACCCGTTTTTTACTTGTATTGTATGTAGCCAGTGCTCAGCTGACATGTCAGGCTTTTGCTCCGCAGTCTTAATTCAACAATTAACCGAGTGTTGTTTGAATGTACTTATATATTTGTGTGCATCTCTTGTTTGCACTCATTTTCTTGCAGTCTGCTTCTATATTTCTTGGCCGTTCATTGAATCACGTTAGAAAAAGTGTTTGTTGAGCTGCGCTTCTTGTTTATTAATCTAATATCGTGTCGTGGCGTCCGATCAGGGAAGCCTCGAGGTCGCCAGCCCAAAGTACCAAAGCACACCGTGGACAGCGGCGGTGTGATCAACATCAGCGACGACAGCAGTAGTGACTCGGACGGCATGGACACGGACTCCAACTCCTCACCAGACTCCCTGCTAGACAATGACGATGTCATCTTTGTCAACCACACTAGCTGCCAGACAGGTGGGGAGATGTCTTTTTCTTTGGTTTGTTGTCGGTAGGAAGATATTTTAGCTTCAGTGGGTGTGTCCGGTCTCAATCAGAGAGATTCAGACAGTGAAACTACCTTCCATGCCCTGTTGTGTTTTTGTTTTTGTCACTCTTGTACGTATTAGCGTATTCATCACTGTAGGTAAAAATGAAGATGACATTATAATGTTACACAGAATCAAGCGTATATATCTCTTTCGGGACCTTCGCCTCGCTTAGAGCAGAGGCCATCTTTACCTTAAGAACAACACTATAGGCGCCACGCAATTAAGTCTGCAGCTGGCGTTTCCATGAATTTGCTCTATTTCTGAGTTATTTCGCATACATTTTAGACTTTAGAATACAACCACCGTCCCCCCTGCTCTGTAATATTTTTTTTTTTACTGACGATGGCCCTATTACTCTTGCCTATCAGGGTTACAAAGTTAATGTCCCCTCTGCTTCCTGTTCACAGCCAGGATAGAGGAGATGAAGCAGGGCCTCCTCAACAAGATAGCCGTGCTGGGAAAAGAACTACCTCTCAACACCTTGGACGAGCTCATCGATAAGTTTGGAGGACCAGATAAAGTCTCAGAGGTACGAACTCAAGACACTGAACCAGAAACTCTACAGCTTAAATAGTGCAGGATGGATTCACTTGAATCAATGTCTACACATCAGCACAAAAACAAATATACATTCATGTTATTTTATAAGCAAAAAGGTGACAGTGTGATCAATATTTCTTGTGCAGATGACTGGTCGTAAGGGTCGTGTGGTGCGGCGTCCTGATGGCAGCGTTCGCTACGAGTCCCGGGCCGAGCAGGGTCTCACCATCGACCACATAAACATCAAGGAGAAAGACCGCTTTATGAGTGCAGAGAAGGTCAGACTCACCAATCCAATCGACACGTCTACTTGCACATAAAGAACCACGACTTGGCAGGAAACAATCTGCATCTGCTTTATAAACGGACCAATAAGATAATAATCCAAACCTCTTTCCTTGCAGTTTGTGGCCATCATCTCGGAGGCGGCCAGCTCTGGGATTTCCCTGCAGGCGGACAAGCGAGTGAAGAACCAGAGGCGCAGGGTCCACATGACCCTGGAGCTGCCTTGGAGTGCAGACAGGGCCATTCAGCAATTCGGTGAGTCAGGAAATCTGATCTCACGACAGTGTTTTCCCCGAGGATGGAGTGGTAGCGGTTGTGGTGGTGTTTTTGCATGTGTGCAAATAAAAAAAAAAAATTCTGCGCTCGCAAATCATGCCCTGCCGGGGGATTTTTATATGTCTGCCTGCACTACAAGGGCTGTTAATGCCTAAGTACATACAGCCCAAATGTGCACAGTAATGAACAGGATAAATGTCTGTCTCGCTCACATATGAGGTGTCTCAAGATTCAGGAAAATACACTTTTATTGAACATAATAAAATAATCGTATATGGGCCGACAATAGCTCAGTCTGTGGGGACTTTGCTTGGGAATCGGAGGGTCAAGTCCCGACACGAGCCAAGTACGGGCTGTGTGGTAGTTAGATAGGTGCTAGTGCGCCTCCCCTAAACTGCTCATCGGGTTCTGTATAGTAGCTGCCCACTGCTCCCAATAGGAGGATGTGTGCTGTGCTCTGTACATGTGTGACAATTAAAGTTGATTTACATTTTATTATCGTAAGTAAATTACACCTCATAACTGTGACTTATGACACCTTGTCTTTTAGATGTGGGAGGGTGTCATTCTGTTAAAAGTGATTTCAATCTCTCCTCGTGTATGGTAGACACAAGATGGATAAATTCTGTCTTTTCCTTGTCTTCTCCAGGTCGCACCCATCGGTCCAATCAGGTGACGGCCCCAGAGTACATCTTCCTCATCTCAGAGTTGGCTGGGGAGAGACGTTTTGCCTCCATAGTGGCTAAAAGACTGGAGAGCCTGGTAAATATCACAACCTTATAGATGTGTGTGTGTGTGCGTGTGCGTGTGCATGTGTGTTGCATTGCTCTTCCTCTTTTGTCCCACAATTGCTAGATTTTTTCCCTTTTAACCGACATAAACCTGTCTCATGGGACACTAGTCTTTTCATCTTGTTGTCCTTGCGTGAGATGAAGCGTCCCTCTGTATGCGGAGAGGATCTGTGTTTTGTGTTTATTGATTTTGTGCTCTGGGTTGCCAGACACTCCGCCCCCTTTTTGCCATTTCGCCTCTTCGCCCGGCCCTCACCCTTTGCGCTTCCTGTTGTCTTTGGTTTTCCCTACCCTAGAGGCTGAGTCTCTTTTATTCTCGGTTCGCTTAAAGCTATATCAACTTTTTTTTCCCACAAACCTCAAGAGGGTCTTTCCCGTCTCCAGCACAATAAAAGGAAAACTGATTAAGCGGAAAAAGCAAAAGGAGCTTTTGTTTGGATAATTTATAACTCAAGGGTTTGTTTTCCACAGTTATCAATGCGTTTCAGCAGAAGCGGTCTTTTATTTCCATAGTGACACAGCGTGACAGTTCTTTTGGGGCGACGGTACGTACGGAGCATTGGGGCGGTGGTTCCAGGAGTTTGCCAGCCGTGTTCAGTAAATCTGCATCAAGAATAGGTCCCATCGTGTCTGACTGAAACCGATACTCGCACACTGCTGAATACCTTTGCAACCATCTGACTCCAGATCAGCCGTGAACTCATATTTGGCTAAGACATCCCTTTGTTTTGGTGTCTCAAGGCATTCTTCTGTGTGGACAGAGACAGAAGCTGCCAACAAGTCTTTAAATTTCCCTTCACCTCTCCTCTCAGTTAATTTGAAATTGAATGGAAAACAGTTGAACACGAGCTGGGATATTACAGAAACCCGGCTTCACAATTTAAAGTGGCAACAGACTACTCAAACTTTTAACCCCTCCTGGCATTTCCAGGTGGTGTTATTATCAGTGCCGCTGTCACAAAAAGTACCGGATCACTTCTGTTTCCTTCAGAGACTATAAACTACCAACAACGCAGTTAGCATCATGGCTGCCGCTAGCAGCTAAGCTACTGTCCAAAGCAAGAAACAACGGCAACTTGAACTAGAAACCCTGATGTCGGTGCTGTGGTGAAGGCAGAGTGTAACATCTGGTAGTAAGTATTAGTAAATAGGCAGGTTTTGTTACTTGCTCCTCTAGCTTAGTAGAAGCATCTTTGCCTTATTTGCATTCTCCGTCATTGAGGCTCATTTGCATGTTAGAGTGTTCACAGTTAACATCACTCCAGTTGTTACACATTCCGCCCTATTCCTCTACCTGGAGATAGCTACTGTAGGCTGTTTTGTTGAGTTGCCTCTTTGTGAAATGAACAGAAGGAGTGTAGCTGTAATGTCCTGGAGAGCCTTACAAACAGTTGATCAATGTTTTATCTATCAGAGCTCCCCAAAATCAGATACCATTGGCAGGAAATAGTAGTTTATGGACCAGAGTATTTAAAATAGGCTGCTATGTTGTGGAAACGCTGTGGACACACCCCACCAAGACACAAAATGATGTCAGTGGGCAGTTGTTTCACACCTCAACCTCATCTGCTTCCTCTTGATGCCTCGAGCCGGCTGTGTACTCGCACTATCTGGTGTGTTTGTTGAGTGAATGTACCGACATCTGAAAGAGTTTGACCTGTTCACGAGAGACTAATGTCACAGGTTGAATCCCAGCTTCTCAGGCTGGGGTTTCTAAACAACCAGTGGTGGAATGTAACAAAGTACATTTACTCAAGTACTGTATTAAAGTACAATTTCAAGGTACTTTGATTGAGTATTTCCATTTTATCTAACTTCATACTTTGACATCTCAGAGAGATATATTTTACTTTTTACTCCATTACATTTGTCTGACAGCTTTAGTTACTTCTTAGATAAAACATTTTGCAACCCCTTCCTGCCCAGTGAAAACCACGTATCTCAGCCAAATTATTAAAACGTTGACGCAATAACCAAAACTCCACAATCATGTGAAATCTTATATTTAAAGGAGCAGGATCTATGAATGAGAGGGCCGGAAGTCCGCACTATTATCTACTGTGCGGTTGTAGTAATCCTATAATGACTGTTTAATACGCAGATATACTTACTTCGTGCTCACCCTCTCGTGTCGAGGCTGAGCAGTGAAGGCCCGTAGGGATATTGATGATCAACAAGCGTACACAGATTTATCCTGCGTCACTTTGTCCATCTGAATTAGTGTGATGACGCTCTGAAGGCTGTAAACCCTAATACCGCTAATACGCATAATAACACTGCTGCTAATCCACTTTGCAGGGTGCGTTAACCCACGGAGACAGAAGAGCCACAGAATCCAGAGACCTGAGCAAGTACAATTTTGAGAACAAGGTAGGCAAATTGAACAACCTTTCAAAATACAAATTCTGACCTTTCAAGTGTTGCTGTTGCTGAATGAGCCTTCTGAGAGAGTTTATCTTTAACAAGTGCGTGTCCCTTTTCTTGCAGTATGGTACCAAGGCTCTAGATAAGATCACCAAAGCAATCCTTGGCCACATAGAAAACAAGGTGCCCCCTCCCAAAGGCTACCCTGTGGGCGAAGCCCTGTTCTTCAGAGGTACGTTTAAGATCTCTGGTTGACTGTCAGCATCTGTTCACGGAGAACGTCTTCACCGGCACCAGTTCACTGTGATCGATCCGTAAAAACAACTCTTGTTTCTCTTTATTTCAGACATGAAACTTGGAATGATGGATGTGGGCATCTTTTGCAGGGAGTCGCGCTTTGGGATTAATACTGAGAAAGGTAGAGTACCCAAGAGGCACGCAGGCATATTGTGTGCCAGAGGGATAGTTCGGCTGTTTTGAGGTGGGGTTGTATGATGTGCTCATCCATAACCGGTGTATTACTCGCAATAGATGGCGATCGACACGGCACCAGTTTGGATAAACAGCCATGAGGATCAGCACAGGAGCGAAGCCATGTACTGCTGTAGACGGGGGCAGCAGCAAGACACATTTCAGACACCTAAAAACATAAATATCAGTTCATGTGTACGCCATATTTGGATTGTCTTCACCTCCTTACTTTGCCGTCAGACAGCCCTTCAGACAGGGAACTGAAGGCGTTATCTATGCTCTCTTCAAAGCCACAAGACTCCTTTGCCAAAAACAGTAATTTTAACTCAAGAATCACAGGAGTTGCTGGTCTATTATTGCTACGATCGGTTGGTTTGTTTTTGTTTTCTTGTGACTTTGGTGTTTTAAAGGGTTAGTTCGTATACACCAAAGTCACACAATAACACAAACAAATTAACCGATCGAGGCAGCGGTAGAACAACAACTTCTGTGTTCTGTTGGGTAACATTTTTGTCAATGGAGTCTTGTAGCTTTGGCGAGAGCGTGGATGGATATACTGGATTCAGTTCCTTGTCAGAAAGTCGGTCTAACGGCAAGGTAGAGTGATGAGGATATCCTAAATATAGCGTACACCTAAAGTGATCTAAAAATCCTTGTTGCTGCTGCCCTCGTCCACAGCAGAACATTTATTTGCTCCTGTAACTTTACTCCTGTGTGTTTCTCCAAACTGGGGGCGTTCTAACCGCCATCTACTGTAGATAAATACACTGACTGTGAAGAAGTACCTCACACAACGAAACTATCAACCCAGCCCCCAACTTCTAAATGTATCTCAGCTGTGTTCTTTGTTCTTGTGGCTGAATGAACTGTTCTGTGTTGTTGTCTTTTTATCCCAGACTGCAGCATTACCAAGTTCTTAAATCGCATCCTGGGCCTGGAGGTCCACAAGCAGAACTATCTGTTCCAGTACTTCACGGACAACTTTGACTACCTAATCGAGAAGGATAAGAAGGAGGGCAAATATGACATGGGGATCCTAGGTATGAAGCTTTAAGAGTTACTCAAAACACGGCATGGTTTTTAGGTTTTACATCCAAAATATAAACGCAACATAACCCCAAAAGTAAAAATACAAGATTAAAAGTATATCAAACTTAACTTATTGATCAGTTACATAAGTCATGTTTAAATTGTCTGTCAACATACCTTAAATGAGAATACGATTGGCCCTTAAGGGATTGTTACTAATCTTTAAATAAGTAATTGTTTTGCCTCCCTTGTCTTCTTGCGTCTCTGACAGATCTTGCCCCGGGGAACGATGAGATCTACGAGGAGAAGCAGGAAACCTTCCTGACAGTTGGAAATCCTCAGGATGGACAGGTTGTTCTCTATAAGGTAGGCACCTCGCAAAAAACCTTGCGTTGCCTACGTGGGCCGGTATGCCATTAGAAGAGCAACACAGTCTGGTCACATTTACAGGCCCAGGCCGATCTCCAGGCATTACACGTCACCGACCAGAAGTGATCCTATGAATATCCATGAATCCTAAAAACAAAAATGCAAATCTTGTTCTCTCTCCGAGTTAAATCCAGTCGGGCTTGTAGGCTCCCAGTAGACCAGAGCAATGGGAAAGTTCACGTTTAGTGGCAGCGAAGCGATCTTCAGAGATTAAGGAGCAAATACCAATGACTATAAATTTCCGTGACACGGTTTGCGCGGTGCACAGTTTCTGCATACAAAGAGACCCAATACAACGGTGAGATTTGTTCCACATGACCTGCAGTCCCAGAGGTAACTCGAGTAGCTACTTCTGCACTTGACGGTGATTGATGTCACTTTGCCAGCAGTAAGACTGTTATCATACAGGCTTAGCCCAGGGCCGAGGGCCCACGCAGACACTGGTGGCAGGTGGGGACAGGATAATTACCGCTATCTTCTGCTTTTAGCTGTCGGCTGCAGGCTAACCTGCATTTGGCATTTGGCAGAGCTTGGACCAGTTCAGCAAGTATAGAGGGAGAGCGTTGGGTTCCTGCACGACTGTGTTAGACAATGAGTCGTAGGCTGTAGTTGTGTGTGTTTTTAAATACATAGCCCGTTTCTGACGACAGAAACTTTTTCCCAAGGGACTAGGAACTTTTTGAGGAACTCAGCCACAGGGACCAGGCTCTAAATTAAATTCCAGGGACATTTCCCGGTCACGTTTTCCCCTCCAAAAAGGCCCTAGTCGGGGGAATTACTTTCTGAAAGTACAGGAACTTTCGCGGAGGGTTTTGCAGGGATGACAGTCACTAATTGGTCAAACACACACAATGCCGCTGTTTCAACTCCTGTAGCGCTTCATTCATAAAACAAAGGTAATACTCCAGTATCATGTTAGGACGTAGGGAGAGCATTTCTCTTTGTTTCATAATATTAAAAGTAAAGTTAGGCTTCCTGACTCATTTTAAAGAAAGATGGAGAGAAAAACAAAGACAGATCGCACAAGTGAGCTGAGAGAGAGAGACATCGTTGTGAATGAGAGAGAAAATACTTTTCTGATTGTTGTCGCAGTGAGACAAAACCAAACAAAGGTTTGTTGTTTCAAAGCGTTCTTTTAGTCGGAACGGTCGGGCACACTGACCTGCAGGCTGCAGGGTGCCACCATGCAGCCCGCATCCCGTGTCATGTTGCTTTGTCATACGTCAGCAGACTAACTTGCCTTATCTTGCAGGTTCTTACACTGCTATGGAAACAGAGATAATGGGCTGAAGGAACCTTTTAGTTCCTCTATAAGTAGTCCTAGGACTAAAATTAACAAGAACTTCTTGGTGCAAATGCAGCTTCTGTTAGGAGAAGTACTTTTGGGTTTCTTTGCTGTCTCACTCTCAGGACAGCGGTGTGTGTCTGGTTGCATATAGCTACTTGGTTCCCTTTTTCACAGCACATGCTTTAAGTCTCTGATCCTTTCTGCCCCTGTAGATCAGTGTGGACCGAGGCATGCCGTGGGACGAGGCCTACAACAGGTCACTAAAGCTCAGCAGTCCTGATGAGGGATTCTACCTGTCCCTGAAGGTGAGTCCAAGTTATATTCAGCAAACTAAACCCACGGTATACCGCAAGAGGCACTATATGTATATGATCTGTTGTTTAATACAGACCTCACTCAATAGCATTGTGTTGTGTCCACTGAAAAGATGTTATTAGTCCCTCCTTAACAAGACGGTGTACATAATTCACTCTCCACAGCTGCGAGGAAACCACCCGTGTGTGCTGCTAGCAGAGCAGGGACGAGGCAAGAACCTCATCGTCTACAAGCCCAACATCGGCAAGCAGACGCACCCGGAGAGCCTGGAGAACCTGCAGCTCCGTTACCGAAAGGTGAGAGACTCGATCTGTCTGTCGATGAATCAGTAAGGCCTATAGCTGTATCTGCATATCGGTTTCTATATACCAGGGTTGTTATCATAAAGTAAGACTGAAACTAAATAACAATATCCTTCGAGAAAAACATAACCAAAACTATTTTGCCTGCTTTCAAAAAAACTATGTTCTCACTATGTCACTACAGACAAAATGATTATCTGTAAACTGTATCTGTTTTTTACATTCAGTCCAGTCCAGTTGTATGTAGAACTAAATAACAAGAACATGATTTAAATATATGTAGTTGGTCAGACTTTTTCTTCCATTGCTATTTGGAGTTTATATGCGGAGTCGGATGCCCCCTTGTGGCCATGGAGGAGAACTGAACCAGGCAACGTTCAGCTGAACAATGTGTCAGTATATTTCACTAAACTCACTGACAAAAACATGATCAACATAAGAATAAGAAGTATACGACAGTGAGGGTGATGAAGTTCCTTTATTTAAGCTGTACCTGTTTCACTTCCCTACAAGAACAACAGGGCGATGATAACTATAAGCCCACATAACACACACAATTCCTTTATTATTAATCTTTTTATTGGGAATACAAAAAAATAGTATAGAAGAAGTATTTCCCATTTTGGTCGTGAAATTAATTTCCCCGGGGGCCTCAAAGAGAGACCCCCACCCACCCACCCGACAACTAGAACAACAAAACATTGTCTCTGTAACGAAAATATCAATGCTACTTGTAATTGTAGTGTGTATGAGTATTTAGAATATAGAAACATACAAATATTTATTAATAAAAAGAAAAATGAGAATACTAAATACTATTATTTAAAAAAAGAAGAAGAAAAAAACCCAGGAAGTGGGGATAATAGTCACCGTAACAATAATAATAAACAAGATAAAACTATGATCTCACTTTTGGTGGAAAGTGAAAGACCCGCCTTTGTCACTAACGTTTCTGTGTTGGCAGATATGTGATATTGAAAGCTGTGTTATGGTGTCACATCAAACTGTGGAGTTCTTTGCTGATTTCTGGTGCGTTTTCCTTTCCCAGGTGACTCCAGAGGAAGCCCAGGACAGCTGGGAGAACCAGTTCACCTTCTCCTTCAAGAAGTGCAGCCATGCCAACTGGTAAGTAGGAATCCACGACGTCCCGCTGGATTAATGGCTCAATGCATCCAATCAGGCCGCTACGTATTAGCATCCAGCCGGGGCGGATTAAAGGTCGGATGCCGTTCTCAGGGATTTGCAGATCACCTGAGAAGTAGTCGTGAAGAAATAACCTGCAAGGCTCACATGTGCCCTCGTCGTCCGATGACCAGCAGACTGTGTTTGAAATGCTGGGATGGAGCCATCTGTGATGTTGTTAACCGGCCGACAGTCGGTCCTTCAACCTGCCATTCGAGCTTCCTGAAAGAAGGATACGCAAGAAACTTGTGGGCCTTTTTTAATTTGCTGCATAAATAATTTGCCTTTTTCTTTCCCTGTCCTTTTTTCTAGGAATGGGAAGTGTAAGAAGATAGAGGAAGGTCAGGAGTGTCTGCAGGGCATGCGCCTCCGTCAGTACCACATGTTGTGTGGCGCTCTGTTGCGAGTGTGGAAGCGCGTATCCGACGTGGTGTCTGACCTCACCAGCTCCAGCATCCTGCAGATTGTCCGCCTGAAAACCAAACACCACAACAAACAAGTCGGTCAGTACACGTCCCTCATACGAGTCCGATGCACTTCACTCACATCGTGCACGTGTTTTACTGGTGGTCAGAAGCTCTGACGCGTAACACTGGGCGGAATATACTCTAAACAATCACAGAAGAGAGGTTTTTAAATGTGAATGACCAGATGATGGAAGCAGCTAACGAGTGAGCCATCTCGCCTCTTTCTCACCTCTGTTGAGAGTTGCACATTCTCAGTACCGATCGGGCCGGGGATAGTTGTGCTAGCTGTGCTAGCTGTGCTAGCGGAGAGTGTAACGTTAGCCAGATCTAGCAAATTGTCAACTGTTTTGCAATATTTCACACTGGAAAATCTGTCAAACTAGATAATGAAAGAGAGTTCTATGGCATTCATTCTCTGTATGTATTTGTTCATGTTTTACAAAGGAACTCAGAACTTCTCCATTAAAAAGTGTTTCGTTAACAATTAACTTAGTAAAGTCTTTGATTATTTACCTCACCGATAACGTGACTCCTCGTCTGTTCCAGGTATCAAGATCCCGGAGAACTGCGTGGCCCGTGTGCGCGAGGAGCTGCTGCAAATGGACGAGGAGGTGAAGAGGAGACGGAAGGAGAGGGAGCAGCAGGCCGCGGACCAGCGGCTGGCTGACGAGCACGCCCGCAAGATGGAGCAGGAGAACAAACACCTCCTGGCCAATCTGTTCAACCAGAAGCCGATGCTCAACCAGTCGCTGGCGCTGGCGCAGTCGCTCGCCCAGAGCCAGATCCTCAAACAGAAACTGAACCAAAGCGCTCTGCAGAGGACACAAACTGGGAGCATCTCTCAGCTGCAGAGACTGCAGGCCCACAGCCAGTCCGCTTTACAGCAGAACTTACCCCTGAGAAGCCTCAGTCAAACGCAGCCACGGACCCATAACAGCTGGCCCAACAATTCCCCCACCATCAACCAGGGCTCTGTCCCCAACACGGCCAGCATCCGCTCCAATTTCTCCCAGTTTTACCCCCAGTCCTTCGTGTCCCCCTTTCATCAGCTGAAGAGCCCGTCACTTCCACTCCATCCGACCACGCATTCTCCCAGCGTGTCTTCCAAGAACCCCCTGGATGAGATCTTGGACCTGACCGTGAGCTCGCCGTCCCCGTCCCCGGACAGCACGGAGGTCGGACTGACTCTGGACGGTCTGGCGGGACACTCGGCAGCGTTCGTGGAAAACTTTAACCTGGAGTCGCTGATCTCTGAGACTGCAACCAGCGCACAGCACGCCGCACTGTTACAGCAGCCTCTTTTGTTGCAGCAGCAGCATCTGCAGGCAACACCGCAGCGGAACCACAGCCTGCTGGCCAATAACCACCACCAAGACTTGTTAGATTTATTTGACTTGCCCCTGTCCCCCCAGATGCCCACACAGAAAGCCAGCCCTTCGTCCTCTACCTCCTCCTGCTCGTCCTCCACGTCCTCCACCTCGAACAACCTGGTTCCACACGTCCCCGCCGGCCTCCTGCCCGCGTCCGGCCTCATCCCGACATCGTCCTCCTCGTCTCTCTTCTCCAGCCCTTCCTCGTCCTCCTCCCTGTTCTCCAACTCTTCCCCTCGCTTCTCCTCCAACTATCTCCTCTCCCAGTCGGACTCGCTATCTTTGCCCGGCGACCTCGACGTCCGCGAGGCCCTGAACAGCATGCTGCAGGGACCGGACCGCACGTCCGTCATTAAGTACCGGCCACCAGAAGAGCAGTAAGAGCAGCAGCAGCTCGTCTGGACTTTGTTTTTCCTTTTTAGGTAATTTTTTTTTTTTTTTTTTTTTTTCTTTTTTTAAAAGAGTTTTTTTTTTTTTTTCTTCTGTTTTTTTTATCCCCCCCCCCCCCCCCCCCCCCCCCCCCCCCCCCCCCTCAGGGCCTATAGTCACGTCACTGCCTGTCCTGCACTCGGCTCACCCTTCTCTTTACCCACCTATAGCGTTCACCTGCTTGAGGCTGTTTAGGCGACAGCCGTCTCCATCAATATCAGATTTCTGCACCAAAGCGTGTGCTCCACAGTGAAAGGCAGCTGTAAAACAAACAAACAACAAACAAACATAAACACGTGATAACTGTATTTTACCGAACGTACGAGCTGTCAAAACAAAAGCTTGTTCATCGAGGTGTGGAAATCTTTAACGAACCTCCCGCTGCTGATTTTACGAGGTATGATTGGTGAAGTTGCTGGAAGCTCTAAATGCCTTTCACCAGTCTTTTAAACCCCTGCATCTTTTAGACTTTGCTTTGCTGTTACTTCTGCTTCATGGCCGTTTGTCTTGACTAGAACAAGGCTGTATGCAAGGCTTGGGTTTGAGTGAAACAAAAGATAGCATTGAACTGGCAGATGAGGAGAAAAAAAACACAAAAAAACAAAACAGATATGAAATCTTTTAGCTGATAAGCCATGAAATGCCTCACTTCTCTTCTTCTTCTTTTGTTGTTCTTCTTCATGCTCCCTCTTGTTTCTCTCCCTGCCTGTATGAACACTAGTGTGAGGAAAAAGGGAGAGGAAGAGCAGTCTGCTGTTGCAAACAGTGCCTTTGGAGAAATCTATAAATGCAGTCTTTAAAAAGTCCATGTAGCCTAATGTATAGATTTGTACTCTTGGTTTTCATTTTAATTTAAACATGGTATATTTGTATTTAACGTTTAGCCCCCTCGGTCGTCGTTTGTGTTACACTATGCTGGTGGTGGGCTTCAGGAAGAAGCCTCCATTACGCCTGTATGTGCTCGTATGATTGTCTGTGTCCTTCTGTCCCTGTTGATGCGACAATATGCTACGTGGGTCAGTACGGATTACTGAGCAGCATGGATAAAAAACAAAATGTGTCCAAAAATTTTTATCCGGCAATAACATTAATAACACAGTGATGTGACTCCTGGTTTGATCGGATTTTTTGAATTTCTCAGGAAAGTCTCGAGTGCTTTTTGT
The DNA here is from genome assembly GCF_004355925.1 of Anarrhichthys ocellatus. Classification (NCBI taxonomy): domain Eukaryota; kingdom Metazoa; phylum Chordata; class Actinopteri; order Perciformes; family Anarhichadidae; genus Anarrhichthys; species Anarrhichthys ocellatus. Next base: position 870,842 of record NW_022280072.1, read on the forward strand.
TGTTGTTGTTGTCGTCCACCAAACGTATGAAAATAAGTTTTTTTCAGTCTTTTTAAATACGGCGGATGACAAAGAGTTTCAAGGTTTTATTGCCTTGAGGGCAGAAAACAAAACACGTCGTCTGAGACACAAAAACAAAAAAGTTCTCATGAAATGTTTTTCCATTTTCCGGCGTCAAGACTTAAAAAACACAAACCGATTTGAAACGTGTGCAGACTCGAGACGCTCGCTGTGCATGATATTCAAAGAAAACAAACCTGTGAGATCTGGCCATCTTTGTGTGACAACCGTGCACTGTAGTTGGTTCATGACATGAAAACGCCGGGATAAGTTCAAGTGATCAAAAAGCAATAAAACCATCTTCTACATTTGTTGTGAAATAGAAATGCCGAAGTACTGTTTACGCTCAACAGGCAACGCTTTGTGGTTCCGTCTGCATGGTCTGAATCTCCTCCGTTGTGCTTCATGCTCCTGTTTCTTTATTCTCAAATGCATATGACCTTTTTGTAAAGTACGTTTTCACGGGACGAGCGCAATGCTCTCTTGATGTTTTAGTCATCGTTATTATAAAAGTTATTGTTATTTATATTTAAGGGATATTTAGATTTTAGATATGTTATCCTGCTTATTAGAATAGTTAACGGAAAAAATGTTTGGTCAGGGAAGTTTCTAGTTTTCAAGATTACTATAAAACAAATTCTATTATAATCTGCCACCAAATAAGATTGCACTGTTCTGTACTGCTGTACAGTGTCTGGGTTGTTTTTAATTTCTGCTCATTTCAGTTTTGCTTTCCTCAAGTAGAATTGTTTCTCCAGCTCGCAGACCTTTTGTCGGGCCTCCAGTTCGCAGAGAGATACCAAAGTATTCCACAGACTCCCCTAAAGTTACTGGCTCGAAGATATCAGACCTTTTGTCAATCTCAGGAAGAACCCTACGAGAGGTGTGGCGGCGGGGCGTTAGCAGACATCTCTATCGTGTCCCCTCGTGACGGTGGTGAAACTAACCAGTACATGTGCTCTTCTCTTTGTAACTCTGTGCTGTGACTCTTGCTGTATTTATGTTCTAGACTTTAATGTGATGGGTTTGTTGTTTGTCCTTCGTGAACATGTCAGTGATTCTAAATGTTTATGCCTTCTTAGGGCAAAGTTCAACGGCTGTTTCTTTTTTCAAGAAACATTATTTCTCTGTTTTATTTCCGTCTGTGTTGGACATTTAATTCACGTTAAAGCCGGCAGATTTTTGTTTTTTCCGAGTCGATGGGCACGCTGGGTTATACTGATCTGTGCAATTGATCTGTCCGAGCCTCAGTGTAACACGTGTTTAGATCGCAGGATCTCAGATTCTTCTTCTTTCTTTGTTTATTTGCAGCTTCTTATTATACGTCATGTGTTCCTGGTACCCTCAATTATGTCGCTTTTATTATTCCTCATCAGGCACATTCCGAGACATCAGTTTGCAAAAGATTTGCCTTCGATTTTGTGTTTAAGTCACACACATAAAGCTTTATGCATTGGAGGGATATGGACCGCATTTTTAGGAAGAAAAAGCTTCTTTTTAAAGATCCGTAGTATCAGTGTAGTTCATCGTTTTATTATCATTTTGCACTAAGAATGGCATAATCAAGTTACTGTTCTCTTGTGGGTTATGATTGAGCATTGCAAGCTTGTTGTTCTTCTGATCTTTGATGGATAGCTCTGTGTATACTGTAACCATCTTCCTTGTTTCTTCACCATATTACATGTTATCACTCTCAAAAATAATTTATTGCTAACAAAAAAAAAATGAAACAAAAAACATGCTACTGATTGTATGTATTTTTAAACAAAGCCTATTTTTTCTGTAAAAAAAAAAAGAAAAAAAAAGAAACTGTGTTCAGCACTTTTATTCTGGGTTGTGCTTTTGTTTTCTATATATTTATAATTTAGATCCAAATGTATATATTGTAAAATTTGTGCCTTTCGACTAATTCTTTAAAAAGGTTTTCTACTCATTAAAGGAAGGACTATATGAAATTGCAATCTTAACTTTGTAAACAAATAAAAACTTGAAGATTGCTGAAACCGAGTGTTTTGTTGAGCGGCCCCCGTTTAGGGAACGGCCTTTGATCTCACTGCTGGAGGTTACGGCAGCATGTTTAACATTACGTCTCATGTATTTAAACAAGTTACATAGTAAATAAAGAGATGAAATTAAAAAGTGAAGGGGGAACTTTTACGTTCACACTAAATATGGACATAACTAGTTTCTGCCAGTGATGTTCTGCAGCTTCACATTACACCTGGACATCTTTTTATTAATGCCACATAGTCATGGAGGAATTATCAAATACACTCTGAACTCAAACCCTCTGAATTGTATCGGACTAGACGTGTAAAGTAGCACAAATTAAAATACTTAAGTTTACTACAAGTACCCAAAGAATTACTTGAGTAAATGTAGTTAGTCTCTGTGCCCATCGTCTAGAAATCTGTGCAAACAGATCAAATAAAGTGTAGCAGTGTTACAAAATCATTTGTAAAGTTGTAGCTGTCCATTGTTTTGTTTTCAAAGCAAAACAAACCAAAATTAAGACTTTGACAATCATCCAAAATGTGATTTAATCCCTGTATGAATACCAAAATATTTTGGGTGGATGTTCAACATTATTTAAGAAGGAAAAGCAGGCAAACTATTTCATTTCAGGATAAAAGTATGTTTATTTGTTTTGAAGGTAATAATTCTTTTGTTATTTTCAGTCAATTTTTTGGGGGGAAAATTACACATTCACAAGAAGAGACAGACTCCAAACCACATTTTTGACACTTTTATCAAGAACTACATCAGTATGGCACCACGATAAAAACAACCTAAAGAAGGCACTAAAACTAGGTGTGTGTTAAATATACACAATATACACACATAATAATATTAGTAGTAATAATAATACACTTTTAATGCTCGCCTGCTATGGACAGTTTTGTGAGCACACTGTGTAAAACTACCATGTTCTCCTAAATGAAGAAGTGAGAGAGAGAAAAAGAGAACAATAGCGTCTCTTATCCCAGCCAAAACCGGGTGGCCAACTTCCGGTCTTTGACGCTATACTTTGCGTGATGACGTCTCGAAACTCACCTGCACGTTGAGCGGCGTGGACGCCACTCCTCCAGTCCTCACCTGTCTTCAGGGAGATTTAGGAGGAAGTCTCCAAACACCTGAAACCAGTCAACGCGAGCGAGGGAAACGTTAAAGAAGACTTCGAGAGTTTAGGTTTTTGATTTTATAGAACTTGGACGGGCAAACAATTTAATCTACAAAGCGGAAGTTTACAGCTTTACAGGTAAGTTAGCGTCGCTGCTGTCAAATGTTTCCTTGTGAGGAAGTGGAAGTCAAACATTTTACTGAACTAACTTAAATGGTAACACAACTTGATTTATAAAGCACCTTTCATACAGGGGGTGTAGCTCAACGTTATTTACAATAACGTGAAGAAACGAGAGAATAAATATGATAATAATAAATGCTGCATGATAGAAAACCGAGTCATCAAATATATAACAAAAGATATGCTAATAGAAGCAGAATACGTAAAATATATAAATATAACAAAGGAAGAATGACAGTTAAAGGTAAAGCTGAATAAATAATATAGTTTTTAAAATTATATTTACAGTGCTAAAGGCCTGATGGCTTCATTCATTATTCCTTCATCACGAGGACAAGTACAGGCCTAAATGTCAGCTGTGGTTTGTTAAATAAAACACTTTGGTCTGAGGTTTACATTCTGTTTGCTGCAACATTGATGTGTGTGTGTATCTGTGATGGTCGGTTGGTGTGTGTGTCTGTCTGTGATGTTTGTGTGTGTGTGTGTGTGTGTGTGTGTGTGTGTGTGTGTGTTTGTGTGTGTGTGACTGTCAGCTGTAAGCCCCACTTTTCTCATCCTCACCTTTCTGGTTCTGCCACACATGCAAGTTTCTACCTGCCTGAGAGTTTCACAGTAGTTTTGACTTTTCCACATTCCCAAATAGTTTCATCTTCCTCTCCCTTGACTCCAATCAGTGTGTTTACTGATGCTCTGTGTGATTAAGGTTGATGATCAAACGCATTTGGACTGATTTCTTGCTTGTTGTGGAAAGTTTAATGAACTGGTGTTTCAAGACTTCTGACCCTGGTTTTGTCTCTAGTTAAATCGTTCTCTCCCTGAAGAGAGATGTGTGTTTTTGCTGGTGTTGTGGATAAAATGTTCTATTGTGGCGTCGGCCTTTTATATTATAAATTGAGAAATTGTTGCCATGTAAAAAATGTAATATTGCTGTAAAGTAGTCGTTCTCATTGAGGTTCAAACAGGTGGCTAAAAACATGTCGGATCAGTTCATTTCTGTTCTTATTAAACAAACATTCCAACTAACGCACTGAGGTCGTAGGCTTGAGATTGTAGGGAGCTTTACGTTACACACAATGCTCTTAACAGTTACGCTTCTTGTATTGATTTTAAAGAATGAAGCATCAAAATGCACCTATGAGTTTCTTCTGTAGTGACGGCATCTGTATGCGAGTCCAGGTAGCTATGAAGTGTGTGTTTGCGGTGCTTAAACACTGTTGACCGTACAATGAGTGACTCCACTGTGAGCCTGTGTCACTACAGCCACTCTATATGCTCTCCGGAGTATTTGTCTTTCAAATCTCTGTACGTACTTAAGGGGGAAGTTTTGTTTTTTCTATTCCTCATGAACCACTAACTGCTGCTTGTTGAAGCCGACTTTGTGTCCGACTCGGTCATGAATATTTATTAGAGAGGCTTGTTTTCTCTTGATGCACGGGTTGAAGAATTCCAGTTATGTGGCAGCGTGGAAGTAGACTTCCTGTTTTCATTTATATGTGGAACAAGGTACTCTGGAGGTCAGAGTTGAAAGTTTGCATGTTGGTAACAACAGGTTGGCCAACTGCCATAACAAGGAGAAAATGGGAATGTTGTTTGTTCTGATAGTTGAGGGGCTGCTGCTGACGATTATTCCTTTTGTCGATTAGTCTGCTGATTTATTCTGGATTTATCGATAGGTTGTTGGGTCTGACAATGGTGAAAAATACCCATTAAAGCCCAAGACGACGCCCTCAACTCTCTCGTTTCGTCCCCAACTCAAAGATATTCAGTTTACTGTCACAGAAGAGTAAATAAACCACAAAACATACATATTTAAGAAGCTGGAATCAGATAACTTAGACTTTTTTCCCTTAAGAAATCAAACCGATTAGTTGCTGATTAATGTAAAAGTTAAAGACTTATCAATGTAATCGATGCAGCTCTAGTTGATCTTGACACACATCCAACGCAGCTTTAAATCTGCATTAAGCCCTCACTTTATGCTTCTTCTGATATGTCTCGAGAGACCGAAACGTTGACTCTTTTTACATAAACTTTAAATAATAAAAGGCGTGTCATTACCTTGGAATGAAGGCGACACAGAACTACTACTACTACTGCTGGAGAAACTTGACTCAGGAGTGAGTGATTACCTGCCGGAGGGGGCACACCTTTCGCTGAGTGTTTGCTTTAGGAACGGCAGAGGTTGCTTTAGGAACGGCAGAGGTTGCTTTAGGAACGGCAGTGGTTGCTTTAGGACCGGCAGAGGTTGCTTTAGGAACGGCAGTGGTTGCTTTAGGACCGGCAGAGGTTGCTTTAGGACCGGCAGAGGTTGCTTTAGGACCGGCAGAGGTTGCTTTAGGACCGGCAGAGGTTGCTTTAGGACCGGCAGTGGTTGCTTTAGGACCGGCAGTGGTTGCTTTAGGAACGGCAGTGGTTGCTTTAGGAACGGCAGTGGTTGCTTGCCGTTCTCTGTTTTCTTCGGAGCGATTAATATTTCAACACTGACACTCTGACTGACCAGAGGCCAGCTGTTCCACCCGACTGAGCCCAAGTTGTTGTTCTACCACCTGTTTCCAAACTGTCGCTGAAGTCTTGTATACTACACATGATGATACACATTCTCTACTTCAGGATTTGATATCGTTACCTCTGAATTCCTTCAGATATATGCGACTGCTCCTCCTGGTAAACAAGTCTGGTACGAGTCACTGTGACTCTTCACTAGGCAGGGCCCTGATAGTCAGAGTCACACTGGGAGAGGATAAAGATCACACACCCATGCTTCAGGGCGTGCTGCAGAAGTTGAACCATGAAGGAGAGATGCCATCAGAGCTGCGTGTTGTCACGGTGTCACTTCCTGATCCTAAAAACACAGCGTTCCCTCTATGTAGGAACCCAGGAACCTTTACTCGGGGCAAGCAGAGCCAGAGTGCAGCAAACACCGCGTCAATTATTAACGGCCCGCTGCTCTCATTCCCCCCCAGTAACCATGGCACCAAGCAGACTGAAACTCAGCCAACAGCGACCTGCTGCTGGTGCCGTGTGGGAAAGACTGCAAGTCCACCAACACACGCACATACCTCCCACAGTGGGAGCAAGTGGACCTGTTTGACTTTATGAAGCCGTCACAAAGGGGAATAACTGAGGAGTCACGTCACTGGATGCTTGACTTGTGTGCTGGAAGCAGAGGAATGTCTTTTTTTTTGTTTTCTAGATGTGAAGTTGAACACGTTTAAGTGACTTTGGCCTCTTTCTGTGGATTATTGGTGTTTTTGTGGACTTTCAGGCGTGTGTGAGGGAGAGACACAGACTTCATGTTTAGACTTCAGTGACTGAGCTTTGTTTAGCAGCAGAGGAAGAAGAAACTCTACAACGTCATGAATCTGACGCAGAGAATGAAATTGCTGAAGCACTTTGGCTCTCTGCCCCCGGAGCCTCCGCCACCACTGCTGGTGGTGCCTGTAAGTGGACGACAGCAACAAGCTGTACTCTTTATCTCTTTGTTGTTCAGGGCTGAAACATTTAAGGAATATATCTATTGGCCATTCATTATGCAGCATTAGTTTTGTTATAATCCATGTTTGTGCATCTTAATTCATGAGTATTTTACTTGATAAGTATGCATTATGTTTGTAGTAACAGGAACAGTGATATCAAAGTCAACGTGTTTCAAACTGCGTCTCCACTACAGATCCTTTAGCAGGTGCATCATTACAAACCAAGCTTTGGTCAAACCCAAGATGGATTCCAAAGTTTCCATTCATGTACTCAAGAAACAATTAGTTGATGAGCCAAATAGCTTAAATTTAAAAAGTATTTATAAGTAAAACTACCAAATCTTTGCTGTTTACATCTTCAGAAATGCTCAGATTGTTATGCGTTATCAAAGAATCTGAAGATGATGTATCCATCGGTATTTAATTTAGATATAAATGTTTTAATATTAACCAGAAGATTCAACTTAAAAAAGATAAAGTATGCATTTATGTACTGTAGGGATGATCGATATGAGGACAATATGTGATAATGTAGTTTAATAAACAGATGTTAAAGTGTACAGTTGTGCTTTTATGCTGGATTCAATAAACTGCTAAAATAAGACAAAACGCTTGTTGAATTCTAATAAAATGAAAGGAAATTATTTCAAACATTAATTTATTGAACAAATTGAACTGAACAAAAGGCAGAAAAAGAACTAAAGTTACATTTTAAGTTTGCTTCTGCTGATACTCTCTTTTAATTAAAAAAATAATAATATCGCAGTCGATTAAAAAGAAAACAAATATAATGAATTTAAAATTAGTTAAATATAAATAGTTTGCAGCTCGAACAATATGTTGAAATACAAGGAAAGGTATTTATAAGGTTTTGCATCAGACATGATGAGCTTTGCATTGCAAAGCAAACCTCGGTCTAAGTTCAGGTGATGGTTTGAATAAGCAGCGGCAGAAGAATAAAGAAGTCTTTTTGTCTTTTCCCTTAGAGGTTCAGTGGTTTGATGACGGATTAAGTTTGTATTTCTTTGTCTGCACCTTAAACGCCAGTAGTTGGCTAATAATTGTCACTCCAGACTCCGTTGTGATCTTTATGTGTGGGGCTTTCTTAAGGAGGCGGTGCAGCTCCACCTTCATGCTCACCACAGGGCGCTGTGAGAGTGGGCAAAGGTTGGGTGGGGGAGGAGCGCTCCAGGTGAGGTCTCTGCTCGACGTTTCTTTCCTCTTTCGTCTGCTGAGAGAGAAACACCACGGTCGGTCGTATTACAAATAACTTCAGCAGCAGGAGGTCAGGTTTCCTCTGGACAGCAGCCACCATCCTGGTGTTGGATAGCTTGGAGAGGGAGGGAGGAAGGAGATCTGTGATTGTTTTGTTTTCGGCGTTTCTATAAGGAATATAAAGAGCCGGCTGTTCACTGAGCACCGGAAGGTCACAGGTGTTTTGTTCAGCGGAGAGATCCCAGTGGGAAATGGAAGTACGGTTCAAAGACCAGGTGGTAAGTGGAGAAGGAAGAGCACAGAGCATTAACGGTCTGACCGTAAACCCCTGCTGTTCACAAAGATTACAGATAGATTATTACTACAAACTCCCAGCTCAATGTTCCTTACAGCTGTGAGCACCTAAAGGTGCAGGTGGGGGGTGGGGGTGGGGGGGTTTAACCAGGCTCACATCAGCAGACAGTAAACCTTCATCTGTCAAGATCTTTCTGACGGTTTTGGCTCAATTTGATAAAAACCCGTTATTTACAGTGTGAGGACTTAGTTTGTGACGGTGTGATTCATTGATCTTGTGACGGATGCAGACCGACATCGCTGTCCTTTTGTTCAAAAGCTTGATTTTGTTTTTGGAAATCTCAACCGATATTTAGACAATTCCCTCGTCCGAGGACTGATAGCATGACCGCTATTTGCATATTAGCAATATGAGTATTGAATGCACAGTAATAGCAACAGGATTTCATCAAAGATGACCTCATAAGTTTTCTTTATTGTTCTGCTGACATGTTTACTCCAAAATTTGATTCGGTTATTAAATCTGCAAATTCTGGTTTCATCGACTCTGTATGAACGAGCTGCTGCTTGACTGATTTTGTCTTCCACTCATTTGTGATTTTTAAATTGACATATTTGTTTTTCTCGTTAACACTTTTGAGAACATGTCTAGTTGTGATTATCTTCACTGATGGCCATGCGTCATCTTTGACTGTTATTGCCATTTGCGATATTGGAGGGAATGATCGTTTTTACATCATTATTCTCATTTCAATTGAAAAACATATTAAAATGATTATGGTGTGACGTTACCAAACAAAGATGTTTCCTTACTCCTGTAGACTCTGATGTGGAGGACAGGACATCGCTGCAGCAGCACACTATCTAGTTAAAATGGTATTTTGACACACATTCTGACTTTTGATAAATATTTGATCAGAAAATTGCAGTTGGTCATATTGCGATTTTTGATAAAACTTAATTTATTTGTGCAGCCCTCGTCCACACTCGGTTGTAGCTCTGTCTCGTGCTTTGCTGTCTTTTACGACCTGCAGTGAAACTACAACATCAAACATTAAACCCTCAGGTTTTACTCTCCGTGTACATGACGACGATCCACAGCCAGCTTTTTATTTCAGCCATCAGGTCACTTGCTGTGTATTTTCTTCCGCCCTCAGGTTTATGATTAACTTGGTCAAACAAACGTCCCACTGTTCACTGTTCACAGGTCACACACTGTTCACCTCTGCTGGTGGTTCCCTCCACCAGACAGTTTGAGATTCTTGTGGGGATCATATTTCGACATTTCGGCCCCTTTAGGTGTTTGTTTCAATGAGTTGTAAATGTCTTCTATGCCTCAGACGTGTCACTGCCCTGTACTGGTTGTGTGACTTCATATTCTACTCCAGTGTTTGAAACAAACTCCAAACTGTTGTTATTGCTTGATGACAAGAGTAGTCTCTGACTAGAGCAGCTGGCTTTACCCGTTCAGCAGGCGTCTCCTGCGCTCTGATGTATAGTCCACGACCGGCCCGCGCTCTGATTTAGTTTGTTCTTTGAAAAAAGAAAATGTGTGAGAAATGATAAACACGAGCGTCACGTCGCCATGTTGGCACAGCGAGTTACAAATCTGTGGTTTGGTGTGTTTGTTTAGTGGTTTGTATAAAAACCTGTTATGTTTTTTTACTTTTTGAGGACTGGAATGAAGAGATTTGCTGAAACAGATGACGGAGTAAAGAGTGGTTATGTGCAGCGTGGTGCAGTTGTGACATCTTCTCCCAGGAACCTTTCATAACAATGTGCACCTTAACTTATGTGAATCTGGTAACTCTCAGGTAGAGTTAACGGCTCGCATGTGAAGTATGAAAGTCCCAGATATGTTAAAAAGCCTGAGATTAAACACAAAGTCCAGTTCAGGCCTGTCATCATAACTACTTTTATATTTTATGCCACTTATAAAAGCATAATAACGCAACTACACCCTTTAAAAAAGAGTCATTTATAAGTAACTTTTGATTCCTAAAGGTTGGAATTGGAATGTGAAAACAATATTTAACTTTCCTAAATAAATAAAACATTAAATCAAAATGGACTCTGAGGCTCTGCTAACAAAAATGCGTAATGTCTTACAATGACAGGGCTCAGAGATGATTGAGGTCATGTCCATATATGGTGTGATAAGTCCATAACGTAATTATCTATACAGGCGTCGTCCAGTTTCCTTATTGCTCCTCGAGATACGGATCCAATAACTAAGATGGCGACAGTGTCTTCTCAGAAATAACCTGGTGGTTTATAAAAGCTTTGAGTGTAGAGCTGAGGACTGTCTGCTCTGTAGTTCAGCCTCCAGTGATCCCTGAATGTGACTGTTTACAGAGAGACAAACGTAGAAATGTGATGCGTAGAACAGGCTCAATGTGTCTGTCACTGTAAGAGCACATATTATGTCTTCAGAGCTGCCACAATTATTAGATTATGAGATTAGTCAATCAACAGAAAATTAATGGGCAAATATTTTCAAAATCAAATAATATATATATTTTTCCTTCATTTGCTGGCTCAAGCTTCTCACATGGCAGGATATCTTTGTCATGTATGAAAAGGAAGCTCAATATGTTTCGGTTTTCGTCTGTTGGTGGGACAAGACGAGTCATATTTGGCTTCGGTAAATTATACCAGTCATTTTTTCACTCTTTTCTGACATTTTACTAGCCAAACTATATCAATTAATTAATCGATAATGAAAATAACTATTAGTTCAATCAGGAGAGACGAGTCAGATAAAGGAAAGATAATTGTTTCTTGTGAACAAATGATATGTGATGATAAAGTCTTTGGCGCTTGGACTCTACAGGGAGATTTGTAATGGAGGAGCGTCTGCCCTGAACAGCAGCGAGTTAACGTACTGAAGGTGAGACGGTCATATTTAAGAGAGACGGCAGCAAGATGACAGGCAAACGATGTCATTGTGTCGTTGTGCTATTGGATAGGAGAGACCAGCTGATCTAGACAGCTGATATCACGATAAACAGCCCCAAACAATAACGGCAAGGAAATAATGAGCATGAATGAGGCAGATGTATGAGAAATAAACTACAGGCTTAGGCACGCAAGAGTATAGTCTTCCTGACTGAACTTTCTGCTGTGTTTACACATCGTGAACAAGCCCCGGTTGTTCTATGTTATCACCATCGCAGGGACACACGCACACACAGGTAGCCCTTCCTCCATACCGGTCAGGCAGGATTGAGGCAGGTGAGAGCATGCCGAGATCGGGTTGAGTGAAACACACACTTTTCCTGTTTGGCTCCACAGTTCTCCCTGTAAGGACCGGCGTTATATATTAAGGATTAATTCATTTGTGATATTGTCAAAGATAAGTTTTCCTTTTGCTAACTTTTGATATCATCATTGTTGTGTATTTTTTTTTTTTTTTTTTTTTTTGTTTCTTTCCAGAAACCAGGTATGGAGGAGCTAACAATATGGGAGCAACATACAATAACACTAAACAAAGTAAGTGGTTGTCTTGTTTAAATAAGCAATACAGAAAGTGCTTTAAATGGTATCCGTTTCAGACCTGAAGTTGTTATGATGAAGACATTGATGTATTTTTCCTTCTCCACATGTAAAACATTAAATTTCACAAAGGGAACTAAAGTAAACTTAAAGTGCAGAGCACTTATCTTGTGTGCTCGGTCTGCGCCGAGTGGCTGCACAAGCACACGAGGGAAAGTCGATGCTGGATGTAGAGCTCACCTTTCAGTATTACTAAAAGGGCTCGCGGGGGTTGAGCTGGACCGAGCTTCAGTCCTCTCGGTGTCACGGCACAGACAGCAGCAGGAATTCAGAGTGACACACCCTGCTGCACCCCGCACAGCACCAGCTGCCGCTCCACTGTCCTGCCTGAGACTGAGAGCCACTGGAATGTGCTCTTCCTCCCTCTGTCTCTCTGCCCACTCACTTTCCTGCGTACGTTTGTGTTACTCTGTCGTGTGCTTGCTTTCATTTTCTGGCCGTCTAAAAGCCGCTTTTTGTTTTTCTTCTCTCTCGTCGTAATGGCAGGATCCCAAAGTAGGGTTCGGCTTTGCCATTTCAGGAGGCAAGGACAAGCCTCACCCAGACGACGGGGATACAGCTGTGGTGGTGTCAGATGTGCTGCCAAATGGACCGGCCATTGGACGACTGTTGTAAGTTGAGCACTGTGGCTTCTGCAGTGACTGCGGGAACATTTTAAAAACTGTTTACATCAAAAAACACTCGATTGTCCCGATGAGAACCAGACTCACGTGTGCGTCTGCTTCTGCTCTGCAGCTACAAGGACCAGATCGTCATGGTCAATGGCGTGTCTATGGAGAACGTTTACTCTACCTACACCATTCAGAACCTCAAGTCATGTGGCAAGACCGCAAACGTAGTGAGTACAGAGGAAGCGCCGACCAAAAGAAACGCCTTAAATGACGAGTTGTAACCTCGTGTCTCTAACTCTCTGGCCCTCTCTGGTCTTCTCTCCCTCCAGACGGTGAAGCGCCCTCGCAAGATCCAGATCCCGGCGACCACCAGACCGACTCGGGCCGTCTCCCATTCCAACCTGCTGGACCCGGACCATCCCAGACGACCGCGACGCTACTCTGACGGCAGCGACAACAGAGAGAGCAACCGGTACCGCGCCCGCAGCGTCTCGCCGGTACGCAACGGGCACGGCAACGCGCTGCCGCTGATGTCGACGGCGTACAAGAGGCTGCCGCGTCAGGACGTCGTGGAGAAGCCCATCAGGACTACACTGCTCAAGAAGAGAATCACAGATGGTAAGACTTCGGGAGCCGTAGTTTGCTTGTCCTGACGTACTCGCATTAGGGAGAGTGCTGATGTCTGAGCGGAACTCTTGTTGTCGTCCTCTTTCTGCAGAGTATGGACTGAAGCTGGGCAGTCAGATCTTCATCAAGCACATGACGGAAACAGGCCTGGCCTCGAAGGAAGGAACGCTACAGGAGGGAGACCTCATCCTCAAGGTGGGAATTAAGATTTGGATGATTCATCTTAAAACCACGACGTCAATGCACAACAACTCTTGTTAAACAGATTTGTAAAAGTCATGTTTTTTTTGTTTTTTTTTAAAAATGATTTGTCTCCTTCGACCAGATCAACGGCATGACGACGGAGAATCTGTCCCTGCTGGAGACCAAGCACTTGGTGGAGAAGAGCCGGGGCAAACTGACCATGACGGTCCTCAGGGACGACCGCAAGTTCCTGGTCAGCATCCCAGAGATGGAGGACAGCGCCCCCAACAGCGACAACGACCGCCGCCGAGGCAGCAGTTCTGAACTGGAGGGTGAGGGAGGGAGATGGAGAGGGAGGGTATTGAATGTGAGCGTGGTGGCCTGAGGTGAGAGTGAAAGCAGCTCTGAACCACAGTGTGAAAGAGGAAAGACGTGAATGAGAGGAAACTCGTTGATCAAGGAGTTCGTCTTTGCAGAATTTCTGGTCTCACTAATTATTTTGATGTTTCTCATCAGACATTTCAGACCTGGACGAAGACACTCCGACTCGCAGAACGTCCCGCCAGCCCAACAGAGAGAAACGGACACGCAGGTACACACCACAGCCCCCCCCCAAAACCACAAATAATCGCGATGAGTAATTGATGTAAAAAATGGTCATTTTGTGGGTGAAGTATTCTTTTTAAGGATCAAAGCACTGAAGAATTTCTGAATAATTATTATTGTTTCTTTTTTTAAATCCAGAACGAGAGCTGAACCTCCTCCATCCAAGTCTCGGGATTCGTCACCGATGCGCTCCACCTTGACTCGTCCGCCCGTAAAATCCTACGCCTCTCGCAGAGGTCAGTCCCCCCCCGAGAACTACAACCAAGGGATTCAATTAGACGGTTTGTGCAATAAAAAGACAATAATGATGATTGTTACTGTTGATTGTTGTTTCTTCAGCTCCCTCTGAGTCTGTGTCGGACCGCAGTGCCTCTCCTCCCGTCAGGAGAGACAGTCCGGACCTGAGGGATCCCTCCAGCAAATACAAGTCAGTTCAGTTTCATTCACAAAATGTTCATCAAACTGTATGTTTGGGCACATCACATGTATGCCATGCTGTGTTTAAATTTCAGATAAAAATATATCATATTGTGAGATTTAATAAGGTCCCAAACATCCAATAAAATCATATTTTATCACCTTGCAACTTGGAACAAAACATCTATTCACGTTTAACCGACAACAATATCCAGATTGCTCAAGTGCATGTAAACAAAAGAAGTGTCGGGTAAGGTGTTAAGAAATAAATGTTTTATTCCCTTCCTCCAGATCTCTGTCTGGTATGTCCATCCTCCCCAACCCTCGCTCCTCTCCTCAAGTCCCCAACTGGTCCACCTCCTCCTCCGCATCGCGGCCTCGCAAGCCGGTGTCGGAGTCGGACTCGGACCGCAGCACCTCCCCTGTGCCGCGCAGACGGAGCCCGCGTCCAGACAGCAGATACAAGTAAGGATGATGCACCTCCAGGGATGAGACGACACCGGATTTTATGGTGGATAGCGATTTTAAAAAAATAAAAAAAAAACACTTGCAATAAGTTGATCTTAGTGAATATCTGTTACCGGGATAATCATGAAAAAGCTGTCCATGAAAATATATATTTGTTTCTTCATAAAATAAATAATGAAATGATTGCTGTATGATTTAGTTTTTATTCTTTTAAGCATATTTTAATGATTAATTAAATTGGCAAGAATAATCGTGGCATGAAATTTTCACATCGTTCCAATCAACTCAAAGCTTCTATTAGAGAATCTGGAGAATCACAATTCTTATGAACACCATGAGGAATCTTTCTTTCCACCAGACATTTTCTAACTGTGTTTTCCTCACACTCCTCTCTCCCCCACTCCCCCTCACCAGAGTTCTTCCTGATCTGGCCTTCGGAGGAGGACTGAGAGCTTCCCCCATTGATGTTCGTGGCGAGACACTAAGGAGGGTCAACTCTCCTGTGAGAGTCCTGCCCTCAGGTCAGTACACACACACAAACTATCCAACTTTCTTTTTTATGGTACACAATACATCCCGGACTTATCTGACGCCTCTGACAATATTTGCTTTGAATATTTGCTGCTAAAAACACGTCAACAGTCAAATAACCCTAAAGCCAGAGCAAAGGAGAGCTTTTTAATCAGTAACTTCTGTGTGCGGCCGTGTTTTTAGTTTTGTGTTACAAGTCAATCCAGCAGTTTGTCTGTGACACTCGACATGGTGACACTAGACAAGACAGACGGGATGAAAAGAGTGTTTTCTGAACAGTAAGCGTGTGAAGATTAGAAACCCCCAAATACAAGTGTGAACCTGAAATGTGATGTTCCAAACATTACAGATATCAACTTTATGGTGCGTTAAAGCTACTTAGTGGTAGAAAGCAGAACAATGTGACGAATAACTTTAATATGTGAAAGCAATACTTACTGCTGTCTCATTCTGCCATATTTTATGTTTTTCTCGTTGTCAGACTCTGACTCGGAGTCGGAAGTGAGCCTGCCCCGTCCTCGGAGGCAGAGCACCACGTCCAATCAGGACTCCCTCAGCAGATACAGGTACAGATGAAGGTCCAACCCACACCCCCCCCACACCCCCACCCCCTCCCCGAAACCCACCAACATCCCACGGACTGGGACACTGAGTTGACTGTGCACGCTTGGCCTGTTTAAACATTAGCTAATCATGTATTTACCTTTTTAATTTTATTAAACTCTTTCTGTCTCTTGATTTTGATTGATTTGCTCATTTTGTAGCCTTTTGCTTTTTTTGCTTGACTTGTGTTTCTTGTGTGTACCAAGTGTTTTGTGTTTTTCTTTTGTTAACCGATGAAATAAAAGTGACTTACACTGAACATGTCCCTCTCCTGTATGTGGCTAAATGCTGATTAAACAGAGGACTCGTATCGCTGAAGCAGCAATATTCCAATCAAATATCTGTAGAATAGTTCCCCAATTACAAATCTGCATGTGTTACTCGGCATGTAATATAAATTCTCAGTAGTAGATCAGGAAATACTACGAATGCCACTAAATGGTTAATCTTGATCAGTTACAAAGCAGTTAACCATCAAAGAGAGAGCTTCCCCCCCAAGAGACACTAAGGTGAATATTCAACATTTCAGTCTCATCCTCTCATCAATAATCATCAAATTAGCCACAGCCCCTCCCCCCTCTCCAAACGTAACTGAGATCTGTTGTCTTCCTCCTCCCTCACTCCCGCCTCCCTCTCTTCTCTTCTCTTCCAGAGTCCTGCCAGATGTTGCCCTGCAGCCTCACGTGGATACGCCCCGATGGAGCGCCCCCAGCGTCACTGCCAGCAATCCGCCACGGAAAGGTGTGTGTGCATGTGTGCGCGTGCGCAAGGTTTCTGGTTGAAGTGTGTTCAACATTAAGTCAGTAAGCACTATTGAGGAGGGAGCATCTCTGTGTTATTGTTTGAGTTGTATACCTTAAATGTAGCACAAATCACACAGCATATGTTCTTCATAATGTGTTTTTACAGTTCAAATAGTTTCACATTTCATTTATTGATCTTCGCAGCTCCTTCAGATTCAGAATCGGAGGCCAGTTACGAATCTGAGCCTCGCAGGGAATCTACGGAGCCCAAGAAGTCGAGCACGGCTAAGAGATACAGGTGAGACACACCTGTGATGTCTGTTGTCAGAAGAGGACTCGCTACAACATGACGGGTGTCTGTTGGCAAAACTTTTCCTCACAAATAAGTGACTAGTGTTCAGCCACCATAGTGGAGTCTCTAGTGCTGAGAAACACAACGGGCCTCATGCTCATGATTTAATGACAAATTACAGCTTTTGTTCACACAAACGGACTTAAAAACAAAAGGTAAACGATATCAAAATGTTACATTTAAAGACACGCAACAGACTGCCAATTGCATCAACCAATTATTTAGTAGTAATGTTCAGACGAGTGCAATTCAGTGTTTAAATGGTCTTTATTCCTGTTTTTAAAATTTTGCATCCACCATAAAATACAAAAATATATGAAACACGCACTGTAGCAGCTTGTAACTAGTGTTATATAAATACTAGTCTCACTCACCGGATGTAGACTATCGGATCTATCTCCATCTTGCAGGCACCATCGCTGCATCCTTAGCACCGGCCAAGACTCGTGTGATTGGTTTAAAGAAACAAGCCTGAACAAGCATTTCTTCCCCCTGTAGCAGAATGATGATGTTTAGACCTTTCCTTTGATGCTGTGGAGGTCCGGCTATGCGAGACTATGATACAGAATACAATGGAGCACTTGATTATTAAAAGCTGGAACTTTATAATGCAGCCACTAATAAACACCTGCAGTAGTATCTGTTGCAGAGGGAAACTGCTCCACTGTGGAGATGCGAGTGATGACACCGACAGGATGTCCGACCGGTTTATCTGCTTAATCCAAACACTCGTGTTGTCACATTGTAAAACACACACTGGTGCACGTGACGCGACCTTTTGATGAGATATTTGAATTAATATTCTCACTTCTGACAGTTAACAGACGATGATCTTTTTGTTGTGTATCACAAGATGACAGAGGAATGATTGAATGACGTTTTGTAGTTAATTACATGTATTTGTCTTACAATCAGAGTCCTGCCTGACATCAAATCCCCGTCAGTCGCCATGAAGCAGGAGCCTCCTCGCCGCGTCCAGTCACCCACCAGACCTCCTCCTGATGGTCAGTTTACTCCTCTGTGTCTCACACACACACACTCATCCTCTCCTCCTCGTTGTTGTCATCTTATGTTTTAGAGCAGAAAGGCCCTAAGTTGGTCCTGACCACAGTCTCTGTTGTGCAGATTCCTCAGATTCAGACCAGCTGTCACATCTCAGGAGGTCCGGGAGCTCTGAGCGGGACGTCAGCCGCCACAGGTACGACGGAGCGCTGAACATGCACTTCATCTAAATCAGATCCGTGTCATTAAAAACTCCTCGTATGCATTGAAATGTGTTGTAACACCAATATCACAGGTGATGTTTTCTCCTCCTGGCAGAGTTCCTCGTGATGCTAATGGAACGGAACCCCTGAAGTCCGGCATTTCAGCAAAGAGCAGCCCTCCAACCTACTGTAAGGCTCAAGATAGAACCACTGAGACAACCTGATTGAGTTTGATTACTGATTAAAGCTCGGGTAGGACGTTTATTTTTTGGCGTCATTGGACAAAAAATGTAAATAAAGTTGTCCTGCAGCTCTTCCCTCTCCGTCCTAAGCCCCTCCCACCAGACGGGCACTAGCACGTGCACACGTCTCATCATCCTTCATACAGTAACCTGTACAATTACTAGTCATTCATTTCAAACATTATCAGCATCCTGATTGTGATCCCGTTGCCCTTATATAAGAATTAACATACTTTTTAAGAATTAAAGCCCTTGGAGATGACATACTGTGATTTGAGGCTCTAGCGAGCTGTGATATCAGGCGAAGCAGCGTTGAGTTAATAGAGAAGGCTTAAATATTAGAGAGATGGAAAGAAGATGGATATTCTGCCACTGAATCAAGCTTTCACCGAAGGGACGTGTACGTATGTCTGCATTTGTAGAACAGCCAATAGGATCGCCCTCTCTCTGAAATGACCCGTGATTGGCCAAAGTCTCCCGTCACTGCCTACGTTTTTCAAAAAGGAGACAAATTTATTGCCCTATGACTCCAAAAATATACAGCTTCTATTGTATTGTATTGTATTGTAAAAACTAGCTGGTTTCACTTCGAGCTGTGATGAATTGTGTTTTGTTTTTTTTCCCCTACATTTTATAGTCTAAATACTAAAATTAATGGACAACAAAGAAATATACATTAGCAGCACCAGCAGGGAGTCTCATCATTTCCGTGTCTCTTCTAGCAAAGCCTGCAGAGGAGCCAATCTACTCCCTACCTCCAGACTCTTACCCAGCACCTAATCCAGGGTGAGTAATGCTCATTTATTCATATGCATCCTCGTCTTTTGAGCTACATAATTCATCTCAACAGAAATGAACGTATCCCTAATTGTTCTCCTCGCTCTCAGGTACAGCTCAGACCTTCACACGGTGTCGTTTGTGAAGGAGGGCAGCGTGGGTCTGAGGCTGGTGGGGGGCAACGATGTCGGCATATTTGTCGGTGGAGTTCAGCCAAACAGCCCGGCGTACGAGGAGGGAATGAAAGAGGGGGACCAGATCATGCAGGTGAGAAAATGACACTTTGCAGTAGTTCATTATTAGCTGAATGAAGAGACTAATAGTTATTGAAGCTCAAGATTACAGCCACTATTTTGGCATGTCAGCAGGTCACCATGAGGGAGCACAGTTTCTTTTGTTCTGTGCTGCAGAACCAGGACTGAGCAGAGCAGACTGTCGGACCCTGCTGCAGTAAAACTGAGCGATTTTCTAAAGGGACTCTAATGCTCGGAAACACTACCGCTGTTGGCCACAGGGACCG
Source organism: Anarrhichthys ocellatus (assembly GCF_004355925.1). Lineage (NCBI taxonomy): Eukaryota > Metazoa > Chordata > Actinopteri > Perciformes > Anarhichadidae > Anarrhichthys > Anarrhichthys ocellatus. Next base: position 890,631 of record NW_022280072.1, read on the forward strand.
CCAGAATACACACAAAATTAAAGTTCCTCTTGTAGCCACAACTTGTTATAATCAGCCTGTAAAATACTCACTTTATGAACAGATTTTTTTGTGTTTTAACTCTGTTTGCTGTTATTAAAAAACAAAAAATATGCAATTATATGTATGTACTTTAATATCGAGAGCGGGGAAAAAAGGAAACAAACAAGAAAGGATGTCGCAGATAAAGATGATTGTTTTTTGGAATTAAAAAGTCTCGCTCCTTAAACTTGTCTCCTTTGTTCAGGTAAATAAAGTAGATTTTGGTCATTTCACACGAGAAGAAGCCGCCAACTTCCTCCTGAACATCAAGAGAGGAGAGCAGGTTGAAATCTCCACTCAGAACAAGATGGACAGTAAGTTTATCACTAAACCTCAGATGATGATCAAGCTACTGTTGATCAGTGACTGTATGAACCAATCTTAATCCTCCTCCTCCTCTCAGTTTATAAGAAGATCATCAAGTCCAACCTGGCCGACAACTTCTACATTCGCACCCACTTTGACCACGAGGCAGAAGGCCCCATCGGCCTGAGCTTCACCAGAGGAGAGGTGTTCAGGGTGGTGGACACGATGCACCGCGGGAAGTTGGGCAACTGGCTGGCCAGCCGCATGGGGAACGACCTGCACGAGATGGATAAAGGCACCATCCCCAACCAGGCCAGGTCGGGGAAAAGAGATTTGGGGTCTCTAGCTCAACCAGGAGCCGTGGTTCAGCTCTTAACGTCTTGTCATTATCTCCTGCAGGGCCGAGACGTTGGCCAGCATAGAGCAGTCGCAGCGGATGAGCGGAGAGAGGCAGGTGTCGGGGCCGAGAGCCGAGTTCTGGAAGCTACGGGGGCTCAGAGGGAACAAAAAGAACGAGAAGAACGGCCGCCGGAGTCGCGACGACCTGCTACACCTCACCATTCAGGGCAAATTCCCGCCCTACGAGAGAGTCCTGCTCAGAGAAGGTTGGTGTGTTTATTAAACACACACACACACACACACACACACACACACACACACACAAAGAGATGATGATGTGTGACCATGTCCTTACGAGTCGATCATGTTTCAATAGCCCTGATTTGTTTGTGTCTCCAGCTAATTTCAAACGGCCCATTGTCATTCTGGGTCCTCTTAATGACATTGCCATGGAGAAGCTGGCCAGAGAGATGCCTGATGAATATGAAGTGGCAGGTTGGTTTCCATCTTTCTCACAAGACTATTTGTAGCTTTTGTAGTTCTCCGGATCTGATGTCCACATCGTAAACATTGTTTCTCTGCGTCTTGCTTTGCATGGCAGACATGGTTCCTCGCAGTGGAGGAGGAGACAGCGGCTCCACAGTCATTAAACTGGACACTGTGAGGAGAATAGCTGAGAAGGTGAGTCTTCAGTTCGCCAGCAGCAGAAACAAATGTCATTGTTTTTATCGAGATTTCAATCGTAATACCAACAGAAACGCATCAGTATGCAAACATACACAGCACGTGTCCCTCCATACACAATCACGCACACAGATATATAACAAGGCACACAAATGTTTTGATTTTTTTCAATTTATAAAATAGTTATTATGATATATGTTTAATGATTAAAGGCAGAATCTATACTCCTATATGTTATCTAAATATATATATGTATGTATGTATGTGAATTTTCTTTTCAGTCATATCTCAGGAACAACTTGGACTCAAGAATGTCCCGATTAGATTTTGGTGTGACCTCAGAAAACACGTTTTTTGTCCATAGCTCAAGTATTGATGTGCTAATTATGACAATTTCACACATGATGGCTCCAAGTGATGCTGGTTCTTCATTCTTACAACATAGTCAATTTTTCTTCTGGCTTGAGGAAGTCCAGAGTGGATCATTTGTGTTTGCGTTATTGTTGTATAAGTCTTTGGGGTATATTCACATAATTCTGCCCTTAATGGGATGTTACTTTTAATTATGTGTGATAAACATTTAACAACGTTTTCCACATAGTATCATCTTTAAGCTCTCACGTTAGCAATGAAAAAAAGTTACTTTCTCATTCAGGCATTCAACACGAATGTTTGTGGGAATGTGATGAAGTTTAACAGGGGTTAGGCACGTTCTCGTTATACTGCTGTCATTTTAAGCTTGTATTATTTGACTGTTTGTGCCTTTAAAGCAGGTTATCAAATCTACATACGTGTCCCTTACCAATCACATTATTAAATGTAGATATTTAGTTACCTTTTCCCCTCCCGCCCCGTTTTTGCTCTTTTCCTAGGACAAGCACCCTCTTCTGGACATCACTCCTACTGCAGTGGAAAGGCTGAACTACATCCAGTACCACCCAATGGTGCTGTTCCTGGACCCGCACAGCCGCAAGGACGTCAAGGCCATCAGGCAGAGGTACAGCCCCAACTCCAACAAGAGCTCCAGACGCCTCTACACACAAGCCCTGAAGCTGAGGAAACACTGCAGCCACCTTTTCTCAGGTAACGACACAAGTCCGTTTCCTGTAATATTATACTATTGAAGGTACAATAGACTGTATAGAAGTAGCTTCTTTATTTGTTTAGTTATCTGGTACCAATTTACAATGTTTATACTTGTTATTCTCCTGACTCTCCCTCCAGCACGTATTGACCTGCAGCCCAGCTCCAATATTTGGTACGAGAGTCTGAAGGATAAGATCCGCCACCAACAGTCAAAACCTGTCTGGGTGTCTGAAGTGAAGGTACGACACACAGCAACATCCCCCCCCACACACACACCTAAATATTTCACATTTAAATGTGTTTCTCTTTGTTTTAAAGGGTTAAATTATTGTGAAATGTCATCACCCCAAAAGGGATCATGAGATACTTAAATTGACTCACTTACAATTCACCTGAAACTTGTCTTTTGTGACAGAAGTAAAACATAAAAAAATGAAAGTTGCTCAGTTAGAGTAAATCTTTATTATGTAATTGGATGTTTATTATATTTAAACATTTTAAAATGTCTTTCTTGCTAAACTATTTTACAGTTTTGTTAAACGTCTCTTGCTGTCTGTCCGGTGGCAAACTAGTGACTGAATTTGTTTTTCTGTCCAGTTGGAGAGCGGAGGAGAACAGGACTTGGATGCTCTGGACCAAACCCAGTCCGACTACCTCAGTGCTGCCAGTGACCTGGAGGACACGGACGGAGAGATCTACACCGACAACGAGGAGCTGGAGGAGGCTTACCCCGGTCAGAACGTTGAAGAGCTCCCCAGAGGCTCCAGGGTAGCCGGAGCTGCTTTAGCCCGATCATCTGAGCCCGCCGCCGTGCGCCACAGCCCCACCTTCGACTCCGAGTCTGAATCCGACACGCACTCGCACAGAGAAATCCCACCGCTGATGCACGTGCCTGAACCCAGAGCACGGCAGGAGAGTTACAGCCCGTCTCACAGCGCCGCTGAGGAGGACGACCGAGAAGACTTCTCTCATCGCAGTTTCACAGACTCAGATTTCAGTGCGCTCAATGTGGTCGCGCGCACCACTCCGTCAGAGGGACCCCCGGATTTTATAGCCCCCGACCCCTACACCCGGTACTCGGTGACCGAGCCTTCGTACGCCGAGGTGCAGCCCGAGAGCCCACAACACGCCAGCCTGTCTGTTATCGAGGAGAAATTACAACAGGTATTGCTCTTACTTAAAGGAAGATACCTGTGTTTTATGGATTTGTGTCGGTACACTTGGTATATGGTAGATGGCCTTAATCGGCTGGTGAATTGATTAGTCAGTAAATTGACAAAATACCCAATTTTCAAGTCTTTTTTTAAAGCAAAAAAGCCAAACGTTAGCTGGTTTTATCCTGTCAAATGTAAATATTCTGAAGGTTTTTACGGAGGGGTTTGTTCATATATCATTTAGAGTATTGTATAGTGAGTATAATTGTCTTAATGTAAATAATCAAGTGAGGAAGTTTCATATTGATATCTGTATTTACAAATTCACCTGTAGAGTCTCTACTTACTATAACAGTAAGTGCTTTGGAAAATGGTAGTCAGCACTCTTAAGGATATGTTGTTAATGCACCTAAAATTCCAGAAAAGCCATTAAAGTGCTGTTTGTATAATGTTTCATTGGATAAATCACGAGAAACCCAAATGCTTCTTGTTTAAACCCTTGGTGTCCTCTCCTCTAGGCTCGCTCTGCAGCGCCACAGGAACCAGCTGAGGAGAGGAAGGGCCCTCAGTTCATCGTGTAAGTCTTCTTTTTGTTGTCTTTGGCCGTCACAGTAAAGCCACATTGAGCCTAACGCACTAATACCGACCTCCTTCTGTCCTGCTCTTTGACAGGCTAGCACATCATCACCAGGCGGTCCAGTTCAGACGCACACAGATCCGAGGCAGCGACAGCTCCGAGGAGGAGGAAGAGGTGGATGACGTTGAATGGGGTCCTGCGACGGAGCTATAAAGTTTGAATCGAGGATTTAAAGCCGGAGTCCACTAAACTGACGAGGACGTGGAGACTATTTCACTCTTTCAAGAAACTCTCTTGGATCATTTTGTACCATTTTCATGAACGGCCTAGTTCGGTTGTGGGAGATTTTATGAAGTTAACTTTTTAAATGTTAACTAAAAGTGTTAACATCTAACGAAAGGTTCTAACGTGAATGTTCAGATCAGAGTGCCTGAGTAGCTCTTATTTTGTATTTAAATAACACCATGTCAAACAAGTCAGCCTTACCTTTTGTTACTGCCGCTGTTTGGAACATAACAAATTCTAGTTTTATTAGAAATCACACCGAATGAGTCTCTTCATAGAAATATTATGTTTAGTTAATATGTTTAAATATATTTTCATTTAAACATTTATGAAATGTTTGGATTCCTCTTTAACTTTTTCTACAATAAACAGTTTTTTCCGATTTTAAACGTGGGTGTGTTCAATCGTACAAAATGGCAAAAGCGGCTATAAATGTTTTGTGCTTTTACATATTTGCCCGGATTAACATAATTAATAAACGCATAACTGATGATCAATGATATTAGCTATTAAGAGTAGAATCAATGAAACTTTAAAGCAAGCTGTGACACAGTTTACCTGATTATTAAACTCGGATAAAGGAGTCCGACCTCCTGTTTTGGGGTTTATTTCATAAATTGCACACGTGTTTTTTAAAAATATAATTTAAAGTTTCATTGAATTTTATATACAAAGAATATCCAACACCAAAAAGACAAAAAAACAGGCATGTAACCAAACAGACGTTGATATAAGACGTGCAGTTAAATAAAGTGGTGGACTTCAGATGAACTGATCCAAACCATCACATTCTTGTCACGGGGAAACAGTTGCCATCATTTATTCCCTCCACATATAAATTAAAAAATATGTATATATAAATATATTATATATAGGTGGCCCCTGCATATTTACCGTACTTTGCACAGGGCTCCTTTGTTTTCAAACCTCTAATGTATCGGTTGATGCTGCTCACATGGGGCATATTCTTAAATGTGCATGTAATCACATGCCACAGCTCATTATTGCCCTGGGGCCCCTCATCTGAGTTAATCTGACCCCGTCTGCATTCACACTTCCTCACCGTCACGTTAAATAGTTATTCTTTTATTTCATGCTTTCAGATTTCATCGCTCCTCTGGTGGTCAAAGGAGATAATTATATACAGTATCAACACCAGTTTGATGTTGCACTCAACATTTAAAAGCCAGTACACCTTCAGAGTTTTAATAGATTTGTTTGTGTCAGTCCACTCAAGAGATGAGACCAAAACGTAACTGCTGAATACTTACTGTTTATTCCCACTGAATTCATAGCATTTAAAGATTTTACTTTTAAAAATATCTGTGAATATCATATAAATGTATTAGCTGTAAACATCTGAAAAGGCCTTTAAAAGGTAAAAGATACATTTAACTTTTCTTTATCCATGATAGCCCCCAAAAGTTAAAAACAACAAAATGTCACATAAACGAGACAAGTAACCGTCTTTTTGCACACAGCAACTTGCAGCAACCAACGAATTACCATTGAGATTCAGAAACAGATTATGTTCAAATAGTCCTTAATCCTGTTTTTAAGATCTTCCATGTTTATAAAATAATCAAATTTAAAATGAATATGTTGCTCACACCAATATGAGGGTGCAAACACTTCAATAATCGTTATTAATTAATTTCTCTCCACCGTACACATTTATTAACATCTATCTCTCCAGTTTTCTTTTATTTGTTTTATTTTGATGTCTGCAGCAGGTGCACGCGGAGGCGGAAGGACACCATGAAAAGCTTCAGGTCACATGTCGGAGACACACGTGTGTGAAGGATGAACTGATGACTGTGACTCTGAACAAAGCAGCGGTTGGTTGTTTGTTTGTGTTTGGTTTTGCGTCAGGACGCAGTTACATCTCCTTTCAAGTTAGTTTTAAATGAATGAGATAGTTTAAAGTTCTGGAATACAGTTTCTTGAGTGTAATTTAAACGCAATTAATCTTCCAGAAAACCCCACAGTTTAAAAGTCGTATTTAATCACCCACGTGTCCCTCCACCACCACCTCCTCCTCCTCCTCATCCTCCGTTGAGGGAAACTAAACGTACGCGCGCAAAGCGGATGCCGGGTGCGCACGCGGCGAGCTGTCTGTCTCTCTGCCAGTGAGTCTGCGCGGCTCGATGTGCGACAGCAGCAGCAGCAACAGGAGGAAGACAGACGGACACTTAGCGTGGCTGCACGTCGGCGCGTATGGCACCGAGGACGGTCCGCTGAGCGCGAGCAGCGGCGGCAGAGCGCACAAGTGGCGAATCGGGGGGTGGGTGGGGGGGCTGCGCGTAAAACTCAAAGAAGTCGGGATGGACGGCAAAGGTACGCTGAAGATGTTCGCCAGGAAGAAACGGGAACTGATCAAGACGCCCTCCATCTCGAAGAAGAGCCGAGCAGGAAGCCCCGGGCCGCAGAGCAGCGCCCCGTCTGTGAGTAGCGCATCACTTTTGGTTTCCTTGTGCGTCTCGCGCGCTGCTGCTTAGTCTGCTAGTGTGTGTGTGTGTGTGTGTGTGTGTCAGATGACCTTCAGCTGGAGGGGACAGGCTGCAGAGAGGGCTCCGGACAAGGGGTGATAGATACCAACTATAAGTTATAGATATAAGTTTGGTTTAGTTTTTGTGATAACTGTGTGGAACAAACTTTATGCAGAGTTCAGATGTGAGTGCACGCTGACTCATCTGTTCACATACCTGCAGTGTGTCACTTTCAAGAGGGGGGCTTTTAGTTACATTGGGGACTAAGCTGTGAGAGGGGGGGGTCGTTGGCATGCTGAAACGTGTGGGCAAAAGCAGCTACAACCCTTACTCCTCCAGTCAGAGAGTTAAGAAAGCTGAGGCGAAGGGCAAGGACAGGCTGGACATACTGCCCAACAAGCACAACGTATGGCTTAAGCAGGTATGTCTCGAGTGTGTATGCATGTATGCATTTTGTGTTTGTGCGTTGCCAGAGAATCACTTCTCAGGCCCTGAACTGTACCCATTTACGTCTACTATAAGTGGCAGATAAGATGCAAAATAGACAACTTTTCGGTGACTTTTTATTTCCTGTTTGAAGGTAATTTCTCTGCAAAAAATATCCCTTTTCTTATTCCAAACTGTAGAAAATGTCCTTTCTATGCTCTGCTCTGTGTGCCACACCCGACAGCGGCTCGGAGTCAGGAAGTGTTGCACAACGTAACACAGGATCTTGTGAAAGCCTCCACATGTGTGTTTACCAACAACAAGCGCTGCTGTGTTTTAGAGTCCACAGAGGGAAAGAGGACGAGTGAATGCCGGACGCCGTCAGGGTTGAGCTGTGAAAATCATGTGATCATCTTGACTTTTCTTTTTTCTTTTGTTTGTCTTCTCCTTCCTGTGCGTCTCTCAGCTATCCATCCTGCAGGAGAAGCCTCGGAACGATGCAGGCGATGCATGCCTCTCCTCTTCGCCCTGGTCCTCTTCCTCCTCCTCTTCAACTCTCACCCCAACATCCGCCGGGGCGCAGGACCCCTCCCTGTCCTGCCCCGGCACCCCCGGCGTCCAGCACGGCAAGCTGGCGGTGATGCAAGGGGTGGGCTGCCCGTCACCCGTGGCCACCCTGAGGAGGCCGACGGCGCTGAGCCGACACGCCAGCGCTGCAGGTCTGGTTCGAGGCATCATGAATCATGCAGAAATACACACCTGAGATGAAGCAGAAAGCAATATTCTGGACAAGAACAGTGCACAAAATATACTAAAAAAGCACCGTCTACCTACCTGAAATTTAACAAGCAAAGGAATCCAGAACAAATTCAATTTATTTATATATAAAGACTTGAAACAAATGGAAACAGCTAGCCTGGGTACGTCCAAAGGTAACAAAATCCTCCAAAGGGAACCTTTTCTAAAGCTCTCTGTCTAAAGTGTCATATCTGGTTTGTTTAACTTGTGTAAAATGCCAAATTTGCAGTTTTCCATGCGGTTATGTGCCGGAGTATTTCTTGTCTGGGAGCAAAGTTACGGCTCCTGACAAAAACAGTCCAGAAATATTAAGCTGCAACTTCTCGCTTTTACACTTGTTAAAGTTAAGATCTGGAGGTGCTGGTAGGTGTAAACTAAGGACGTTTATCCATGTTCAGTATTAAACGGACACACGTGAGCGTGGTCGAAATATTCCTTTAAATATTTTGGCGCTGTAAAATGTTTGTTGTTTTTGCCTGATTTTAAATATAACGGTGGTTCTGTGTGTCGTCTCAGGTTTCCCGCTCCAGTCGTGGGTGTTCACTAAAGGCCAGGGCAAAGGGGCCGTGACCCCGACGACCCCGTCTGACGGTCCAGAGAGCACCGCCATCGAGGTGGAGGACATCCCGGCCCTGCTGAGGGACGTGGCGCGCTTCGCAGAGGCTGTGGAGAAGCTGAAGGATGTCGTGATGGCTGAAGGTAAACGGGATGACGTTTTTAAGGGGAGGCTGAAAATGTGCTTTCATGCTCTGGTCAATTTTGAGATTTAGGGCCGTTTAGCCTTCATAACATGTCTTCTTTCAGACAAGTGGAGCAAAAACATCAAAAATACACATTTAGGTGTTTATTTTAGTACTTTCTCTGTTTATGTCTGTAGATTTCTCCTAAATTCACTAAAAGTTACCACTAGTCAATGCCTCATTTGTATATTTAAACATAACATTTCAGAAAACTAATAACTAAAACATTTTATTTCCCTAAATGAGCTTTTTTTTCTCTGACTCTGAGCCAGAAATTTCCACTTCAGCAGCTCTTACAAACACCAAACTTTCCAGTTTCTTTCCTCTCTATATTCTGAAGGTTTCTACAGAGGTGTTTGTTCATATATCATTCAGAGCCTGATTTATGCAATATTTCATTCCTAAAAACATGGAGATTTACCATAATAATGCCTCATTTGCACATTGAAACATACATTTGTAGAAATATTGTAATGAAAAAAATATTTATATAAGTTTTGGTAATCAACTAGGGAAGTTTCATGAGGCTATTTGTTCGTCAACATTTCACCCTATTCACCTGTAGTGTCTCTTAAAATCTTCCAGCAGTCATTGACCTCATGTTTGATTCAGAAGGTCTCAAATATTTACCATCAGTATGAGTTCGGCTCCTGTCTGTCTTGTCAGCTGGTACGTGTTTGCCAAAAGGCACAGAAACGGGTTTGATTGGTTGTTTTGGGTTCGAGCCAAATGCTCCGTTTGCTGCGAACACAAAACTAAAGAGAGGAAAAAGAGTGGACAGCGCTAAATAAAAGTGTAAACGACCACCAAGACACGTTGCGATTCGATCACTCACGCCACTTCATGAGGTGGTCAGGGAGACGTTTGACAACATATCATGTGTCCCTGATAAATACAGAAAATAAGAATTCATAGCCGCCGCTCTCCGTTTGTTCCTCCTTTTTCTCCACTTGGTTCTCAAATCAGTTTACCTGGCTTTGTCCACGACATCTGGAAATTTAGAGAAGTCCATAGAGATTCATTACGAGTGCTTCAAACATCTTTTGTTAATTGGTTCGCCTGGCACACGCCAACAAATAGACCCGGTCTGTGTCGTTGTCATTTCTTCTTCTTTTAATTTCCGGCAGACTTGGCACAGGAAGTGCATCGTCGCCTCACGCCGGCTAAAAAAACCAACCCAGCACATTGCATTTGGTCTTTGCCATCAGAGAAAGATGGACGTGATTATTTGCATAAAGAGCAGCGAAGTGAGATTTGGTCACAAGTGGTCCTGGAGACTCATTCTGAAGCCAGGTGTGATCTGACGCACTCTGAGCCGTCCACTCCAGGTGTGAACAGGGCCAGTGTGTTGTGTGTTGTGTTCATGTGAATTTAGATGGAACAATACAGTTTGGCCTCTTCCCCTTTTGCGTTTCAAGCTCCAGTCCCTTTTGACACACACACAAAGAGAACATGAAGTGTCCACAAAAGGTTTTTGGCAATGTTGCATCAGTTGGGTTCACCGACATGTGTGGGGGAGGAGGAGGGAGAACAAGGGAGGAGCCACCTTGCACAAGCAAGTGAACAAGTTTCTGTGAGCATCCTCTCTCCAAGTGAAGGGTTGCGTTTCCGCTGCGCCTACAGACTCGACCGCACTCTTGTCTCCAGCAGGAAGCCGGCTTCTTGTTTACTGCAGCCTCACACACACTCACACAGGCTTAAAAATGGCAAAACATCTAAACCTTTCCTCCTTGGAGTTAAATGCAACCACCTCCGAGTCGACTCGACCTGCTGAAACAAATAAAGTTTGACGTCTTTACGGTTGGGAAAGGTTCTATGGTTGAGATGAAACGGAACGAGTTTTGTTTGCGCGTCCTTCTGTCTGCCGTTATCTGGCTCTGTTCCGTCTTGTTCTCCACCCAGAGAGCGCTTTCTAAACAGGAAGCCATGATGGATAGCCTCCGACAGAAGGGCCTCGTCCACACTTCCTCCTCCGATAGGCTGGCTGCATGGCCGTGACATGACTCCTCCTCCTCGCCCTTTAACCAGCAGCACAATCGGAGTGTTGGCCTCGTGTCCTCCCCTCTGTGATCCAACGTGCCACTTAATCTGGAGTGGCTGCTAGCTCTCACTTTTTTTTAATTTCTTTTAACATCAAACCAACCGAGTCGAGGGGAAAGAGATTTTGTTTTTCGTGAACCGCAGAAAGCAGATGTTGCGCACCGTAATTCGTTTCTAATCTTGCACAACAATAGAGATGACCACATCCCCCTCCAGCGTGATGTTCAGGTCACTGTGTTCTTATTGTCTCTGCTGCAGCTCAGACACTCTGACACACTTTTTGTGGGAGGACGGAGGATCGGCTGCCCTCTGGCCGAGCTGCCTCCATTCTAGAAAAAAAGGGGTGCACAGAAGAGTATGAGGTTGCAACATTAGACAGAAAAATAAGTTAACGAAACTAGACTGTGTTTGTTGGGAGGAAATGAGGATGCAGGCTGCAAATGTGTCACTAGTGGCATCAAAGCAGAGCAGCTTTGACCTGTCTGGCACTCTGGACCTGTTCGCCCGTTATCACTGACCTTACTGTTTGTGCTCAGACTGTCCGTCTCCCTGCCGTCTCCATCTGCTACGCAGAAACGATTGAAACACTGACTTAAAGGAACACTCGTCGACATTTATTTGCTTTCTTGCAGCGAGTAAAGATGAGAAGATCGATGCCAGTCTCATATTTGTGTGGTGAATATAAAGCCGGTAGCCTCTTAGCTTAGCATAAACACTGGAAACGAGGGGACACAGCTAGCCTGGCTCTGTCTAAAGGTAACAAAATGTGTCGCATCTGACGCTCACTAACACGTTGTATATCTTTTGTTTAATTCACGCAAAAACTGAACACGACTTGTCTCGGCTGGTTTCCCTGGCAGGATCAAGAAAAAGGGTATCACCCAAAATGTCTTTGTGTAATTTCCCCTCAGTGTCTCGGTCAGCTAGACCTTTATTCTGTGAACTCTACCAGCATAGTGTCACAAAATAGGTTTCAAGATTATTAATGCTCTTTATCCTAAATCCCTACCCTACCTATGTTATGTAATTAAAAATCCCCCGGACCCCCATCTAGGTTTGAGCTAGCTTTCAAGCAGTGGCGGACTCGGCCTGTCTGAGAGGTGTAGCATCAGCATGCACGTTTTCTATCCTGTATTGCAGCTTATATGGCACTGCATGTCACATTCTGTCCATTTGAAGGGCCCCCATTAATGCACTGTGTTTTATCAACCATAGGGGCTCACGACGTCTGGCTCCGCCTCGGCTCTGACATCTGAGGATCATGACTCGATCCCTGTCTGTAAAATGATGATGAAGCTAACGGTCTCTGAAATAAAATTTTCAGACTGTGCTGAACTAAAAAATAGTTTGCACCCAATTTAAAGTGTAAATGCCTCCTAGTTTATGTGATAAAGCCGGGATGTGGTCTTTTACAGCCCGTTGAGATATCACTGCGTTACTGTTGTTGCTCCTCTCACCGTCTCCAATCCGCACCTTTCTCCTTCCTCCCTCTCGTCCAGGTAAGAGGGAGAGACAGCGGCCCGTGGCTCACGAGTGCCTGGGGGAGGTCCTGCGGGTGCTGCGTCAGGTCATCAACACCTACCCTCTGCTCAACACCGTGGAGATCCTCACTGCTGCCGGCAAGCTCATATCCAAAGTCAAAGGTGAGTCAGGATTCGCTCTCTGAAACTACAAATCCTCACAACCATCAGACCCGCCTTATTTGGTGTGATGACACAAACTCACAACTTTAATCGACAGTAAACCAACAAGGTTATGTTGTATTTTATTGTCGTTATGACACGCTAACCTTTCCTTTGCCGGGTTGATGCTTTAGGCTCTGATAACTTTATGAATGAATAAAGTCTTCGGTCTATATTTATGTAATTAGGAGCGTTAGAAATAAAAGACAACTTATTTGTCTTTGTGTTCACATTTTACTGCTTCCCTCCTGTGGTGTTTCTATGCATGTTAATGACCTTATTCATTTTTTTTACTGTATTATTTTGCATGCTTTATATTTATTTACTTTTTTCCCTGCATAATTTAAGTATTATACCGTCTGAATGTTATCATGGGAAGGTCAGTGGATCGTCAAAGTTGTATTAACAAAAATAAATAAAGTTAAAAAAGGTTGAAGAATCTGCTTCAGCCATGAACTGAGGTTTAGTGGAAAAAGATGATATTTAAAATACAATATTTACACATCTCGTTTGTTTGAGATAACTTCTTTTGTTCATCATATAGTTTGATGTGCAGGTGACTGAGTTCATTTGTCCAGAAGTGCATTTCAAACCACAACTGAAACCTGAGCGCATGCATGGTTGTGATTTTTTTTTTTTTCAGGTTTCCACTATGAAGCTTGTAACGAGGCGGATAAAAATGACTTTGAGAAGGCAATTGAAACCATTGCAGTTGCATTTAGCAGCAAGTGAGTATCTGATGCACCTTCACACAACATGTCTGATGATCAAATCACAACCGTTTTAATCCCTAAGTAGTATGACATCGTTATTGTCCCTTCACCAAAGACCTTCAATGACAAAGGAAGTGTTTCTAACCAGGTGTGCTCCTAACCTCGGACAGAGGAGACGATGGTGTGTGTGTGTCTTTCATTGCGTACCAAGTCTGTTGGGAATTTGGAGTGAAAAGTGCAGCGCTGGTGACACATTTGCATGAGGCTGAGCCGAAAACAGGAAGTGGTTCTTTTTTCTTCTAGCGTATGACACACAACCAAAACTAGAACTTGCTGTTGACAACCTGGCAGATAGCTACAGACAGACGGGATAACGAGTCACTAGAATGTTCTTCTAGGGGAATCGAGACCAAACACATTAAACGTGGCAACTGTGAAATCTTAAAATCTGTTGTTTTTTTTTTCAAAATAATATGATAAATAAAAGTGAACCCAGAGTAGAGAGATGTGTCATTTTGTTGTGTGTAGTTGGAGCGCACCAACAGTTTATCACATGTTAGTCTGTGCCATTTCAGGGTTCAGACATCTGTCACAGAGCTTCAGGAGGAAGTGAGCTGGTAGAGACGGTTGAAATCTGCCTGATGTGTCTGTTTCCTCATTCTCTCCTCCGCTCTTCCTCTGTTCAACTCATTTTCGTGTCATGAACAGAAAAACATCAAGATGGAGACGCCACTTTTTGTTGTTGTTTAGTCTAAATAATTAAATGAAAGATGTCAAAAGGATTTGGAGTGGATGAGGGATCTGTTATGTTTAATTTATTTCTGCACCAAACTACTACATCTAATAGTTGCTCTCGTTTTAATTCAGAGATATTGTACATGTTTTTATTCTGATTCTGAAAGAAAATGAGTTCTTTGACATAAAGAATGAACGTTGGCGAGTAAGATAATCCCAGGTAGAGGAAAGTAACTCACATTGAACGTGTTTGATCACTTCCCTCCTGCAGTACATGTGGAGACTTTCCATGAGGGCCCCTTCCTCTTTTTTTTGTAATCTGCCATTTTCAGTCATTTTTCACACACAAAGGGATGATTATTACTGCCTCATTCTTTTCCACCGTGACCTCTCCTCACATCCATATTATATTTACATCTATTAATACCTGATGTTGCCCAATGTAAAGCTGTCTGTGTTGTGTGTCTCCTCAGTGTGTCTGAGCTGCTGATGGGAGAGGTGGACAGCAGCACGCTGCTCTCTCTGCTGCCCACTGAGAAGAGCAGGGTGAGTTTAATACAGAGCTACTTAATACACACACAAATATACTGGAAATAATATAATACCTTTTATTATCAAAGAAAGTGTCCTGCACTTTGTCCTTACTGCAGGTTGAAGATAAAGATTTAGGTTTTACAGGATACAAATAAAAACATGTAAAACCTAAAGATTGAAGCCCGTCCCCACTTTATATAACGGTATAATATAATCATTAGAATCCATCACAAGTCTATGTACAATTTGGACATAAAATGCATGTTTTTCTTCGGAAATACACATTTTAGTCATGTCATCAGTTGTTCACTTAGTCCCATCGCCCTGACCCCCCCCCCCCCCCCTAAACATTTGGGGTGTACCACGTGTTACGTGATCAACAGGAAGTAGATTCATTTGAGTCTCCGGAAGACTGAAATTGTCAGTGTGTTCCAATACTAATACCACCATACTATTTAGTATGCAAGAAAGATATTTAGCGTGTCAGATGCAGTAATACCAGGATGTCCTACTGTATCCGCTATACGTTGCAATACGTTTTTCTTGCTATTCTTACCCACAATCCTCTGCGCAGTGGATATACTATATGGACAAGTTCACGGTGCAATGTTTTGTCGAGGTAGTAAGTCCCAATTGTGTTTCTATTACTGCAGCAGTGCGTACTTTGTCAGAGCAGCTTCAGTGTGGACGAAACGTATTTCAAGGTTTTCTCACTCTGTCATATGATCAAAAATAAAGAGTGGGGTCAATCTCAACGTACAGTCGTGTTACCTACATTTGTTTATTATGTTTTATAGTTTTTGGTGAACCACTCAAAGGTGCTAGGTGTTTTCATGCTCAGTCCTGTTACTCTTTTCATATGCAACCATTCAGAAACCTTGTGAAAGCAAACATTTAGAATAGTTAAACGTGTGTTAGTGGATTCACAGCTGGAAAAAAAGATGAGTGTGCATGTGGCACCAATTCGGCAGAAAGAACTACCACCGACTGTACGTAAGGTGATTTCCACTCCCAACTTTCCACTTGATGGTGTAAAAAAAAAAAAAACATCCCTCAGTGGATGACGAGCCCCGATGTGTGTCTGTCAGTAATGACTCATCTTTGTGCTGTGTAGTCGATGGAGAACTTGTACGCTGCAGCGGGACACGGCGCAGACGGGGGACAGTTCAGGAGCGATCTGCAGGACATGGGTAGGCCGATCAGCTGCTCCTCCACTCGCACGTCTCTGTCCCTCATGGCTGATATCTGTGACACTTCTACACCTCTGTCCCTCCAGTCACTTCCCCTTTTGTTGTTTTTACATGTTTGTGTTGTACCTTGTTATCTGTTTAAAGTAGGAAGTGGTGATCCAACCTTTATTCAGTTCACGAAAACTTTCACATGTTGTTCCACACACTGTCTGGGAGGTCTCCCCCTGCTGGCGTAAAGACTGTGGTACACCGATGTGTTTCACAGCAGGAGGGCCAGCTCAGCTGCAGAAAAATCACTTTTTATGACAGAAAATCTAAAGAAAAATGTTTCCAACCATATTTCAAATTTCCAGTTTTGATCACAGAGGCGACAAGTCGTCTTCGCCAAAATACAACACAGGATGTCTGAGATCATAACTCGGAAACGGTTTTTTTTCTGCCTCCCACAAATCCTAATCATTAAAAAACAGTTGAATGTTGTCGCAGCAGCAGGCTGTGCTTGTTCCTGTGCAGTGACCTGTGTTTGTGTGTCGATGCGTAGGCAGAGCCGAGGAAGTGGATGTCATCCTCCAGAACAGCGAGGGAGGGGTGGACTCCGCTCTGCTCTACGCCAAAACCATTTCCAAGTACATGAAGGACCTGATGAGCTACGTGGAGAAGAGGACCTCACTGGGTGAGTGGGAGTGTCAGAGGCTCAGTTTATTATTGGCCATCATATCCTTTGATGCAATTTGATGGTTTGTTTTAAGACTTTTGTCTCTTTTTAAGTGATTTATTTTGTTTTTATGGAGCTTTTTACTCTATCTGTTTTTATGTGGTGAAACCTATAACATAAATTCATGATCTCAATTGGACTATATCCCATATCTTAGTAAATGAAGGTTAAATATTAAATGCAAAAACATAATTGATTATATTATTAATGCATTAATAAAGACTTGATTATAGCTTGTTAAATCTTTTTTTATGTTATGAGCTAAGGTTATGTGACAGAAGATGAGAATAACACAGGTTGGAGCTCCAGCAAATTGTGATTATTTGTAATTTTCTTGGCATTTTTTAAGATAAATGATTAATTATAATGATGATTATGATTAAACAGTGATTTAAGCTAATTGCTGCTGCAAGAATGACGTATTTTTGTCAGCCAACCCGGAAGTTAGCATCGCACTGGTTTCCTCGACAAAAAGCTTTTTCCATTGGATTTTGAAATATTGCAGAAAACAAACTGATGGCAAAGAAACGTTTATGATACTTGCATGTTTTACTCGGCAAGATAATCTACACAAATGTTCTGATTTTGGGACTCATCCCTGCAGCACTCTATAGTTGTAGCCCTGTTATATGAACCACTGAAGAAACACTCTGCTAACACAGTGTCCTCTTTTCTTCTATTTGACCAGAGACTGAGTTTTCCAAAGGCCTCCAGAGATTGTACCAGTCCTGCAAACACAGCATAACACACGTAAGCCTCCATTTATTCCACCTCTGAATATCTCTCACTAGTTAACAACTTGGATAAATGTAAAGCGATACGGCATTCCGTCTCTCTGTTTGTGTTGGATATCAAACCTTCTCTTTCCGTGTCGGTCTTGGCTCCCTCCAGCCCCACATGCCCCTCTTCTCCATCTACTCTGTGGCTCTGGATCAGGACCAGGAGCAGAGTGTGGGTCTGCAGCAGGCCAATACCACCCTGCACACCCAGACCTTCATCCAGGTAAACTCAACCAAAGTTTGTTGCAACGTGAACAACCTCTGTTAGTCGTGTGTGTGACGGTCACTCATGCATGCTCATCTTCTCCATCCACATGGTGTCAATCTGTGTTTTTCTGTGCAGCCGCTGATGCAGCGTAAGCAGGAGCATGAAAAGAGACGGAAGGAGATCAAGGAGCACTGGATTCGAGCCAAGAGAAAACTGGTACGACCTCTTACTTTGTACACGTGAGCAAGCGTTTGCAGTGAGACTGTTTATTCATCTCAAAGTAGCAATAAGGAATTATAAGGGCCAACAATGACTTGCCTTTCAGATGGAGTGTGAGGTGAACCTGCGGAAAGCCAAGCAAGTCTACATGGTCCGCTGCGAGGAGTACGAAAAGGCCAAAACAGCAGCCTGTCGAGCTGAGGAGGAGGGAGGAGGATCTACAGCCAAGTCTGTGGAGAAGAAGAAAAGAGTGGAGGAAGAGGCTCGCAACAAGGTTCTTAGCAATAACTTTATTTTATCGCTATGTCTGTTGTTTCAGAGCGTTATCACTGTGAAGTAAAAAAGTGTGGTTATGTTTAATCTGGCTGCCACAGAAAAACACTGGAAGTAAGTTGCAAATTTAAAGACGTTATGCGTGCGTTTGTGTGCGCAGTCAGACGAGGCGGAGGCCACCTACCGGACGTGTATAGCAGATGCCACCACTCAGCAGCTGGAGCTGGAGCACACAAAGGTCACAGTGCTGAGACAACTGCAGGACGTCATCAAACAGAGCGACCAGACCCTCCGCTCGGTCAGAACAAACACACACACACTCCTGGTGTCAGCTTCTTACCTTCTTTTTTTTTTTTGCCTGTATTGCTCCGTATTCTATACTCACATTAGAGTTAAAGCAGTGATCCAAGAAGACAAATAGAAACTCTGTCCTGATCCTTTTTGTTGTACCTCTTTCCTCCACCAGGCGACCATCTCGTACTACCAGCTCATGCACATGCAGACGGTAGCCTTGCCGGTCCACTATCAGACTCTGTGTGAGAACAGTAAGCTGTATGACCCAGGCCAGCAGTACGCGGCCCACGTGCGAGACCTGCAGCTGCCAGAGCAGCCGACTGTTCACTACACATTTGAGAACTACTGTCCCTCCAGCTCATCGTCACAGTAAGAGCTTCAGTCCCAGCCACAACTATCCAGGTTTTCAATTGCAACCTTTTAAAGGGACAGTTTTTGATGTTGGGTTGTATGAGGTCTACAGTCGGTGTGTTACCCACAAAAGATGTTCTGCACGCCCACAGTTTGGAGAAACAGACAAGAGTACCAGCACAGCAGCAAAGCAATGTACTGCTGGGGACCGGAGGCAGCAGAAACAAATTCTAAATCAGAATCAGAATATTTTCATCGCTTTACCTTGCCATCAGACAGCTGTTTCCAGCGGGACCTGAAGCAGTTCTATCCAGCTGTCTTCAAAGCCTCCATTAACAAAAACAGTCATTTTAACTTGCACAACACGATGTTGCTGGTCTACCGTTGGTCTGTTTATGTTATTATGTAACTTTGTTGAATCCACACTAACCCTTTTTAAAACACCAAAGACACAATAACACAAATGTAATGATCGAGGCAGCGGCAGACCAGCAAGGAAGGTGCAGGATTTTGAATGAATGCAGCCGAGGCAGCCTTCGTCCTACTGTAGCGTGTCCGCTCTCTTTGTGATCAGTGATGATTGGGAGAGAATATTTTTGTCTCTGTTTTAGGAAATTGTTGGATATTATGCCTCGTAAAAAAAAAAAAAAAACCTGTTGCTGTATATTCTCATACGCTTTTGTGATGACATTTAGATGAGAAGACATGAACATAAAGCTACAGCCTGTAGCCAGTTAGCTTAGCACAACAACTGGAAACTGCTGTAGCTTCCTTTTTAGTGACCAGACAAGAGAGTTGTATTAATCTTCTCATCTAACTCTCTAACGTGTATTCACCAAAAAGATTTCAAAATAATAATTAAAACAAATTGCCCTCTAATTCCACATCGCAGCCACGGCCACAGACTGAGGAACGACAGTTTCAACACAGAGCAGACGAGCCAGACAGAAGCAGCATCTGGAGACAACAGAGACACAGAGGCTCAGCGCAAGAGTAAGTGACGCCTGCTGCTGCAGATGTTACAGAAACTCCAGCCTGTTGATGAGTTCTTGGTTCATTGCATTCCGTATTCCAAGAGTAAATATTTAAAAGAAAACCGTGTTAAGAAAGTGATTTTTAAGTCTTGTCCCTTTGTCATCCCCAGGGCAGGGCCACAAGTCGTGGGGTTCAACGGTGAGCGATGACAGCGTTGGCCTAGAGTCTCCTACTGCCAGCACAAGTGAGTGAAAACCTAGTGTTGTTGAAACGGATTCACAAGAACGTGCACCAGAATATCTCATTCATAAATAATCATAATAAAGCTTTAGTTGTTTTGTTTTTTCCCACTGAAAGGCACACAGTATGTGTGTGATTGTCTTTATTCATATGCGAGTATTTAAACTGTATTTTTAATCTAGGTGACATCAGTAAAATGGCTCGCACGTTGTCCACTGGAACAATGTCGTCCAATGAGGACGCAGATGAGAAAGACGGGAATGTGACCTCATTTGAAGCTCCAAGTAAGATTTACAGATTGTAATCACCGTTTGATGTGACATTTAAATAACATGACTAGACTGAGAGGAAAAAAACCACGCATCATCTTGAGACACATCATCTTCATTGTTCTTCAAATTGCTGGCTGTGGGTTTCCTGTATGATGTGGGTCTTTGTCTTCAGACATGAACGGCATGGATCCCGATGTGGTGGTGTCCACCAGACCTTTCCGTAACATCGGCCTGTCCAAAGCGTCGCAGACCCACCGACTGAGGAAGCTACGGACTCCTTCCAAGTGCCGCGAATGCGACAGCTACGTTTACTTCCAGGGGGCCGAGTGCGAGGAGGTGAGTCTCCCTTCATCTCGTGTCCGACTCGGGATACGAACACGCGGCTCTCAAAGCACCTCACTGATGTTCGTGAGGTCAACGCGTTCTTCTCCGTCCTCGCAGTGTTTCCTGGCGTGTCACAAGCGCTGCCTGGAGACTCTGGCCATCCAGTGCGGCCACAAGAAGCTGCAGGGTCGTCTGCAGCTGTTCGGCAGGGACTTCTCTCAGGTGGCCAGCGACGCCAGTGACGGCATCCCCTTCATCATCACCAAGTGCATCTCCGAGATAGAGAGACGGGCGCTCAAGATGAAGGTGAGAAAGTGAATGTTGTTTTTGTTAAAAGTTAGCACTGCTGGACGTCTTGGAAGGGTCTATTTTAAACTGTCCGCCTCCTCCTTGCAGGGCATCTACCGGGTGAACGGGGTGAAGACGCGTGTGGAGAAGCTGTGTCAGGCCTTTGAGAACGGCAAGGAGCTGGTGGAGCTGTCCCAGTGTTCACCGCATGACATCAGCAACGTCCTCAAGCTTTACCTCAGACAGGTGCACACGCAAGAGTAAAACGCAGTATGCTTGTGTGTAGAATTGATTAACATTTTTTTTGTAGAAATTGCCTTTTATTTTACCTGAAGAAAGCGCTCACTGGACCTCTTTACTTATCTGGTTATATATAACGTCTGTAGTCATTTGCACGCCTCTCTTGCTCCTCCATACTTTGTACTTCGTTCATAATTCAGCCCCTCTAACACTCCTTGTATCCTTCAACCCCCCCCCCCCCAGCTTCCAGAGCCCATCATGCTGTTCCGCCTGTACAACAGTCTGATGGGTTTGGCGAAGGAGAGTCTGCAGGGTGAAGCAGAGACGCCAGAGGGAGATGAGGCCGAGTCGAACAGTATCAACCCAATGGGGGGCAAGGGGCCGGAGCTGGTGGATCTGGGCCCCGACACCGACCCAGAGGTCCTGGTCCTGGTGCACAAGCTGAAGGAGCTTCTGAAGGAGTTGCCAAAGGCTAACATCACTACGCTGCGCTACATAATCCGCCACCTCCGGAGGTCAGCAATTATAAAAAAAACAATTAAAATGAGGAAGATAAATCTCCAGGCTCCTTTATTTATTCTCTCTTCGTGCCTCCAGGATTGCAGAGCTAGAGGAAGACAACAAGATGAGTCCCAGTAACCTGGGTATTGTGTTTGGTCCCTCCCTGATGCGTCCCCGTCCGACCGGGGCCACGATATCCCTGTCCTCTCTGGTCGATTACCCCCACCAGGCCCGCATCGTGGAGTCCCTCATTGTCTTCTACTCCTCCATCTTCCAGTCCAAAACCTCTCGGACCCACAAAACCTCTCGCACTGCTTCGCAGCAGGTATGGATGGGAACAGTTATAAAATAATTATATATCAAATGTTATTTTCCACTTTCACTGAATTGAAGTTTTTCAAACAACTTCAGTCCTGATCGTTACAAAAATGTATTCATTCATTTTCAGAATTTCAACCCTTTAAATGCCAGCTTGTTTACATAACGCCACTGTTCAAAAGAAAAAAACTAAGAATTATTTTCTGTATGCTAAATGCTGAAGAGGGAATTCACAGTCTGGGTTATTCAATGATTAGCAACAACATTGATTTTTGACTGCGATGCCGATAGTTGAAACCCTTAACGGCTGTTGGAATATAATGCTGTACTGGCTGTGGGGGAAACAAAAGTTTTAATGGGTTTCAACAGGAACATTTTGGTCCTGGAGGGTCTGAGTGTCTCTATTTTGACGACACTGTTTATTAAATTTCCTCTTATCGGAGCTAAGATTGAACCGTCAAAATAAGAAGTATGCCATTAACAAAGGCAAAATTATGGAAAAGTTAAAAAGAAAAAAAATGTCCCTGGTGCGATGCACAAGGTTGAGATTTAGTTATACAGGTTGTAACTATGACCTTTTTAGTTTTTTGGACACTGAAATACACCGCTGAGCCTTTCGGGGGTGTTGTCGGCCTTTTTATATGAAATTTGAAGGCAATAAATAAATGGGCGTTAGATGTGACGACCTGATTTATGGTCCTGTGGATTTGACGCCACAGCCAAATATTTGGTCATTTCACATTTGCATTGTAGCTTTTCATTAAAATGAATGGGTCCCTGTGTGACGGCACCCACCAGAAAGGATCCTAACCTCCCACAGCAGCTAGTTACAAATAAAATATATTAATAATACAATTTAGTGTATTTTTTTTAGGGTGTGAGTTTGCTAGTAAAAAGATCTTAATTAATATTTATTTTGAATAAGATATTTACAGAAGAGAACTTGAACCCTTAGGAGTCATTTGTGAAATGTTGGTTTACCGCAGAGAAGTGGAAACCTGTTTTACTCTAACGAATGAAAGATGGTCTTACTGAGAAGCTGCCAATAATTCATAAGCATGAACAAAACCTGGTGTACCTCTTCCTGTTGCTGTCAAGAGGCAAATATATAATAAACTAAAACATCAGCACAGTTATGACCTACAGTTGCGATTCATTGGAATACAGCTTTTCCCTCCTGATTTGCATGTTTTGATATAAGGTCTCTGATCTGAAAAAAAAAAAAAAGGTCAAAGCTCAGATTGTTTTTCTTGATAACAATCTCTTCATTTCCCCCTCCTGGTTCAGGAAAGTATTGCAGATGACAAGATTGTGAGCTCTGCTGATGCAGAAGAGGATGGAGGCAGCGAGGAGCCAAATAAACCCGAATCTGACAAGATGGAGGAGGGATGTGGTACGTTTTTGTGTTTTTTTTTTTTTTTTTTTTTTTAATAAAGCCTAGGTTGTATAATACTGTTGAAAATGATCGAACTTCCCCTCAAAGAGTGGAATTAAAAAGAAGTTCACTCATGCTCTTCTCGCTCCCATTGACTTCATGGTATTTAAAGGTATGCTATGAACGATTTCACTAAAATAATGTAGATTCATTCAAAAATAGTCCCTCAATCACCATTTATGACCATCTATGACAGGGAACCAGACTGCGACCAAATTTTGTTGCGTGTGTTAAAATTTCTCGTGGACACAATCATGCAAATTCATGGTGATCATAAACAGAGGTGCCCTTCAGAAAGTGCGTAGAACTTTACAAAACCCTCCATTTAGCTGTTAACGTGTTCTGACAATGACGCGGCCTGTAGCTGATTATTTACAAAAGTAAAATGAGGAGAGAGGAGGCGGCTGATGGGGATGGAGAGACAACGCGAGGTTCCAACTCAGACACCACTGACGATGCAAGCGGGGTATGCATCGATTGCTTTTTCCAAAAAAAAAAGATGCAACCAACCGAGAAGGTTTGTAGCTCTATTTTGCCATCAGCATTTTGTCGCTGGTTGTGAAACACCCCCTCCCCCCCCAAGCATGTGCAAACACGCATCCAACAGAAATCCATGATGATGGTGAGCACGGTGCGGGAAAAGATGCAAATATAGAGAGGCAAACACCAAGCGGAAGCTCTAAAACTTTTTCCAAAACAAGAGTGAATGTTGCTTTTACTGCAGCCTGTGACGCTGCAGGTGGTACACTGGGCTGTGTTCTGATAATCGGGTCAGGGAGGAGCCTCTGGTGTTGTGGCAGAGGGGCACTAAAACAGTTAGTCGTTGTTTACAAACAGTGAGCGACAATTCCTGCACAGTGTGCCTTTTTAAAAGTAGACGTCATACAAATGTAGCGCTTCTAAAAATGTAATTATCTGTAATTTACTGCAATAAAAACATCTTACCCCTGTGCAACCATTGGACTCTTCTATCTCCATTTAGGAAGTTCTTTGGGGTCTCTGGGGTCTAGTGAGCAGCTCTCCGACTCGGAGCTGGACGAAAGCGGCCAGAGGACTGCGCTCCCCCCCGGCCTGGTGAAGCAGGAGAGCGAGGTGAAGCAGGAGAGCGAGGTGAGCGTGGACGACGACCAGCTGAGCTACGGGGACAGTCTGGACCTGTCCAGCCAGTCTGCGACCCAAACCGACCCGGAACAGGATGCAGATCAGGGCCACGCTGTAGCGGAGCCCCCTGCGCTGCCGGACAGCGGGCCACCAGATGAAGAGACGGCGGCAGAGCAGGACCTGAGTGCCTCTCTGGCCGAGCTCAACGTGAACCAGAACAACAACTACCCATTGTCCCCCATATTGAGCTTGTCGGGGTTTCCATTGGCACGTCTGTGTCAAAAGAAACTACCCCTGACCAGAAACCGGGACAGTGAGCCTGAGTTTGTCTGATTTCATGATCGAAACCATTGTGTGTGTGTGTGTGTGTGTGTGTGTGAAGTCTGTTAGTTTGAGTTGAATGAAGGGATTATTGA
>NW_022280072.1:915427-925813 GCF_004355925.1 Anarrhichthys ocellatus
TGCATTCATTTGGTTCTCTGGAGAGAAAGAGGAAGGATCCCTAAATGGATCATCACCTCTTTCAGTATTCATGTGTGGCAGTGTTTTCATAATAAAATGCACTAAGATTTTGCTCTAATGTTATTGTTGTCTGTAAAGTTTGTCTGTCAGGAAAACACTGACATTTTTAAAGTTATATTACATTGTATCATGTTGGTGTTGCTTGTAGAATAGATGTGTTTTGTCCTCAGTGATTGTTGGGCACAAAGATCTTTCTTTCTGTTTAATGGAAATGGTGGAAAAAAAAGACAGGAAATCCATTTATGTCACACTGAAAAATTCAAGCGTGTCAGAGAACCGTTCACGAGGGAGCGCCGGGGCTTAAAGTGAAACTGAGGTTTTTATTTTTTCAAGGAAGAAAAATTAACAATGTCACAGTTTTATCTTTTGGATATTGAACTCACAGCACAGCAACTCAATACTTGGATGACAAGCACTCTACTGTGTTTGTTTCCAACACAGTAGAGATGGTTGTAGAGACACAGATTAAACATTTAAACTATTCAATAAAACTATACTTGCATATGAAGTTAAAAAAATACACACACAACACAGATTTTGTCCGGGATCATTGGTTCAGAAATGTACAAGGAGTCACAAGATTACATTTTCCTCTTCTTTGCATTTGCTTGGTGAAAAACTGTATAGTTTAACCTTTTCATGCCACCAAGAATAACTCAAATTAAACAATGTGAGATGGGAAAAATCCCTTTTTGATTGAACTGCTCACAATCGGGGAGACATGGCTTTGTATTAAAGGATTACAAGCTAAAAAAATGTGCCTAATTCAGACTAACCTCATCCTTTGAAGTAGCATTATAAAGCCCTAAAAAAGTATATATTAAAAGATTCCAGCAAAGAAATAATCTGTCTGTGATTGTTTTTTTACCCTGGGTAAACTACAGATCCCTATTAATGATTATATATTGGATAATGACTAAATTATGGCATTGTTAACCAAAATAAAGGTATAAAAATCAGACTTCATGTTGGTATTGTGAAGAGATTACACCAGGTGTTATGTACATAAATACTTAATAATCTGGTATTGGGAATTACACCTTAATACATTTTGTCAAGTATATGCATCCAATGTGAGATAAGTTTGAAATTGACATGCAATACTTCATGATTTATATGCAGAGGTCAACGGCTCAGAGCCACGATGAGAACTGTAGCACTTGACGGGCGGACATGCAGGACAGACAGCAGGACTCTGATGGGTCCTGATGCTTGGTGCTTAAACACAGTCAAAGTTGATGGGCAATGTTTTCCTCGTGTTGAGTTTTTAATGTGAAGATGTTGGCCATATTATCTGCCCAGAGAATTGTTTTTGTTGCTGCTGTTTACATCTCTTATGATGCAAATTCAAAATATGCATCACAGGAATGTATAGCAGCCTACTGTTTTTGTTTTGTTGGTCATGTGTTTCTTTGTGGTACAAATGGGCAAAAAAGCAAAATTTCGTTGTGCATCACTGTGTTGCATAATGACAACAAATGATCCTTGAATCCTTAAAACAAAAATGTAATTACATGTTTAAACATGTAAATGTGTAATCATGCAACCACTCAGACTCCCATCAGTTCAAAGTGACCTCTGCATGTGACTCCGAGCATCCAAAAGGACGCGTTCGGCTCCGGGCTGCGGGTCCCTCGGCCTCCTGCAGAGGGAGATACAGCCCGCTGCAGAAGGGATCCACAGGGGTGTCCGGCCGGCACTAACACCCAGGCAGCAGCAGCAGCAGCAGCAGCAGCAGCAGCAACACAGTAGCACAGTAGCAGCAAGTGCGGTGCAGTCGACCTGAGAGGAGCGGACGCTGCTCCGCCTTCTTCGTGCAGGAAACACCGCACAGATGACGGGACCATCGCGGATAACTATCACACATTCCTCCGTTTGATTATTGCTACACATCAAACAAACACGTCCGCCTCCTCCTGCCTCTCTCACCGGGATCACACACCGCCGCTGTTGGGTCTTTTTGGGTCTTGTTTCTTGCGTTTTTGTGTGTGCGTTGTCCTCCGGGAGGCTGAATGGAAGCAGCAGCCGAGGGAGCGGTCGGGCTGTCGGAGGCCCGGGACGGGAGCCCGCTATCCGGGGCCACAGCATCCGATGATGGGGACACGGTGGTTGGAGTCAGCTACGGAATGGACGCCGGAGACATGGGTACTTTTATCACCTTTTAAAATAAACGGTATCCCTCTTTTAATGTGTGAATTTCATTACCCTGACATCCATTTGAACAGAAAGTCCCGACTCATCTCTGCTAGCAAAGAATCGGTCGGCTAACGTTCTGCTAGTAGCTAGCTAAGTTAGCTAAATTGATGTGTCAAGCAGGTAAAGTTGCATTTTAACGTTATATATACATATATTATTATTAATATATATTGTATGTGTTACGGTATTATGTGTGTAGTAGCAGTGCAGTCGTGTCTAGTGAGCGACACAGCAAACCATGGCTTGGAACTGAATCGATATTTAGAAAAGGCAATATGATATAAATGAATAATAATAATAATAAAAATATCTTTATTTATATAGCACCTTTAAAAACAGAATGTACAAAGTGCTTTGACAGACAAAGCAGCAAAAAGCAAGGCAATAATAACAATAACAGAAAGCTCAGTGAGACAGTCGAATAAACTAATAAATAAATAAAATTATATTTATATATATTTAGTAAAATCAACAAATAAAAATAAAACAGAAAAGCGACAACCACATAAAAGCCAGTCTGTAAACATGTGTTAGTAGCCTGTAACTGTACATATTTCTAATTACTTTACCTATAGAAAGAGCCAGGGGTGTAGCTAGGATTTAGGATTTAGTGACCACCTTTTCTCAAGGAACAAAAAATGTCTCTTTGCCACCTTCCCTCTTTTTCCCAGCTGTGGGCACCTTGAATTATCATGGCCTGTCACCCAACAGGCTGTAGAGAAACATGATTATCACCCATTATGTCTGTGAAGAAACCATTAAAGCCTCAATTTGGGTTTAATTTGCCACCATTTTGGCTTTTACTGGAGCCAGAAAATACTCAATTTCCTCGACTAAGAGTGCTGAGGGACAGACCGCAGACACCATGGCAGTTGGACCAGACATAATATTTTAATATATTTTTACGAGTGGTTCTGTATAGGTGACACTAAGACACACATAGACATGTTTTTCTCAGCAGATGTTTATGCTTTTAACATTGAGAAGGTGTCCCAGTAAGACAGTGAGCCAGCACTCACAACACTAGGACCCAGAAACTGGAGCAGCTAAATGGAATTCAGCTTTCATAAATTAGATTATTTGCACCTGTGCGTTTCCCAATGTGACACGGCAAAATGTCTCTTGTGAAAAAGGCCTATTGGCAGACGAGTAGATGTTTATGCAAATATATATACAGTATATCAGCCAACAGGTTACCCTATTTTTAAACCCTCAAATATCCGTATCGGCCTCTAAAGTCCAGTATTATTTGGGGTAATTTGAGTGTAATTCAAGAGACAATTGGAGAGTTTGCTTTGTCGCTCACTGCTGCTTATGTCAGAAGGTAAGAGGCTGCATTTGTTGTGTATCAGTGATGCTGAGGTATAAGCACCCTCCTCTCAGCTGGTGCTTAGGTTGTGGACTTTAATTATAAGATTAATAATGTCACGAGTTCTGTATTTATTTTGGGTTACTGACATTAATTTGTAGGGCAAGTTTGACTATAAGATTTGCTTGTGAGAAGTGAAGTTAGACGAAATGATGTGGTCTATTTAGACTGGCTTCATGATGATGATGATGATGATTCTCAAATTGAGGTACTTGGTTCTCATTTTGGAAATCAACATATATTTAATTTTGCATGCTTTTAAAACACTATCTTGTGACAAAGCTAATAGATTGAGACACATGCTTTCTAAATGATGCAATGTTATTTAATATTGTTGACTTTTAAGGTATACTAATGGATGTGAACATGTCTGTAGATGCACTCATGGCGGCCTGAAGCTAAATGTTCAGGCTCTTGAGTCTACCAGCAGTCCGTCATGCTGCATTTACTGGTCATCATGTTCACTGTACATCACAGTTGGGGGATTTTCATTGTTCCACGGTGAGGAAAGTGCTGACTTCGACAAGAGCTCAGAACGGGCTCATGAATCAAAGGGCTGTCTGGCGAGGGTTACTCGTCGAGCTCGGCTGTATCAGATGATGAAAATGGCCGTTTCTTCTTTGGACGCCTTTGGCTGCAAGATGCTTTTTTATTCCTAGCGTCATGTTTGCTGCCACGTGTCTCATGAACCCACGGGGTGATTTCACAAGTGTGTACCTTCTCAGTCAGTGCAACGGAAAACACAGACCTGACTGGAGAGAGAGAGAGTGTGAGCTCGCACATGCAGACGAACTGCGTTAAACGGATGCATTGTTGAGTACGCCTCTACCCTGCCAAATGACGGTTTGCGGACAGTTGGCATCCACCTCTCTGTGTTGCATTTTAACAGCTGAGAGAGCAGCAAAAGATACGATTTATAAAGGCAACAGAGGACAAAGGACAGAGGACATTGCATAATGCGATTTGTATTTGATTACACTGGATAGAGTAGAGGACTGAAAGACAGAGCTGAGTGTTTAAGTTTCTCTTGCTTTCAACACACTAACATCTGTTACCTTGTGACGGCTAATGCTGCAGGTTGATATTACTAAGGCCATGCTTGTTTCAATTACGCCTGTCATCGATACGGCACTGCTGTGTTATTCTATTAGGGCAGCATTAGTGCTTAAGAAGCCCCAATAAAGAGAAAGACAGTATACTCGATACCTTGCAAGTCTTCCAATGAAGCAAACAAGAAGTTATTTGGCTTCCAAAGCTCCTCGCTGTTACACTAAGTAAAATATACAGAAAATCATACACTTTCTAATACAACTTTTCCATGGAGCAGTTGGATACACACACTTTAATCCATTAACTATATAGCTGTAGCTCCAAACATCTGCTGAGTAAAGTGCTGAGCAAAGCAGCCAAGGTTGTATCTGAACTGGCTGTTTTCATACAGCGTTCGTAGCAATCGAAAATGAATATACTGTAATTTGTAGATATCCAAGGAAATCAAATCGTATGTAATCAAAGACTGTATATGGGGTGGACGTAGTCATTGTGACGTCACCCATTGGATTGTGGGCTGTCGTTATGAAGCCTAGAGTTCGGCGATTTGGCCGTCGCCATCTTGGATTATGGCTGTTGCCATTTTGACTTTTTGCAACCAGTGAACAGAAGTTACCATATTTGGAATGTGGAGGAGTGACATAGAAATGTCGTATACGGCTCTGGTAGAGGAAGCAACCTGTGAATCACAAGGTAGCCCCGCCCTAAAGCATCCCCTGTTTTATGGTCTGTTTGACTCTAAATGGACCATAATGTACTAAATGAACATCATGCTGTATTGAAGAAGACTTGAAACTAGAGATTGAGGCCATAAACTCATGTTTACAATGTTTACTGAGGTAATAAATCAAGAGAGAAGTAGAGTCATTTTCTCATAGACTTCTGTACAACCAGACTTCTTATTGTTTTATTTAAAAGACCGTATGCATGTAACGAGCAGAAATTGACAAGTGTTGCTGGACATTTGTAGGAAAATGCACAAAAAATGAGGAATGGCTTTTTGTAAGATATCATGCGGACCGCTGTATGAGGATACGTTGCACTGAAATATGTCAGAGCACAAATACAGACAAAGAAAAAATTCAGGGATTATGACATGACGCATGCAGTTTAAAATGTATCACTGCAGGGCTGAAGTCTGGGTGCGTTGCAGGCTTATGGAAGGGAAACTCACCACAGCATATTGTAATGCTAATCCATATCGACAACTACACATCAGCTCCACACGAGTGATGTTTTGTTGTTATTCATTTGACGTAATTAGCACAGTAACAGTGCAGTTAACTTAGCTGTGTGTCTCCTTCTCTAATGCAGAGCACACTGCAACATCTGTCAGCGACGGGTCGCAAAAAGCCATAAAAGGCTATTTAGCTAAAATGTGTTAAACCCAGGAGTTGTGTTCATTTCTATGGCAGTGTCACAACAATCTGGCATTGGCACTGGTCAACAGGAATGGATGGAAATATGTCTTTCTTGATTCTCATTGGCTGTTCACGTAACAAGTGCTCAACCTGAGAGCTCGGTTAACGTCAGATCTTGTGTATGTATGATTGTCGGCTGCTGCAGTCGGCTCGGCTGCTCAGAATGTGTGAAGACAACGCTGTGTCACAGCTGGCTGTTAAATATCCGTCTGAGCATTCAGTCCCATTCAGAGCTCCTCCTCCTCAGGCAGTCGTAATTTGTCTCTATAGTCTCCTGTCAGAAGACAGCATTAATCTCACTTATCTTCTCCCCAGCACTCCAGTACTCCGACTGCTCTCACCAGGGCTGCATTATATATGGTTTCAAGAACGACATTGCGATGTGCGCATGTGCAGGGCGTGCAACGTCAAGTAAGGCTAATTAACTCTAAGATGACGTGCTAGAACTTTTTTTTATTGCTTGATACAAAAGGAGAATCTTGCACGGGTCTCATTTTCCATAAATCTACATTAAAAAGTCTGTCTGATGGAACATAATTTACTTTGGTTTAAGGGTTCTTGGATGCACAGAGCTTGTTGCTAGTGTGTGACGTGCAGGCTCTGCATGCACAGAGAACCACCAATCACAATACTTCTTGATCAATTTATCAAACGACCAAAGCAGCAACCTGACAATGAGCGAGAAGCAGGAGAAAAACCACAGAGGAGGGAGATTTGGTTGCGAAAATAAAGTCGGTTGCATGGAAATATTCTGGCTGCAGAAAGGATGATGTTGACCAGAAACAGGACCTTGTCATCTGGAGAAAAGAAAATCCTGTATTTTTTTCATTTTGCAATATATATTTCAGAAACGAAATATAACTGTCAGTTGTTTTTTTTTTTCAATATCGTGCAGCCCTACCTCTCACCTTCAACCTTGACTCTCCTCTCCTAACTCCTCATCCCTTAGTGATTTGGTTCATTTGTCACTATCCATCAGCCCCCCCCGCTGTCTTTTTCTCAGCCCCCCGCTTCAGGCAAGGCCTGTCAGAATTGCTGACGGAGGCACAAAGGGTGGTTGCCTTCTGTGGAATTTGCCATCTATTTGCTTCCTCCTTATTCCTTCTTCAAGGTCTCTCTGTCTTCCTCCCCCTGTGGCTGTGCGTGCCACAGTATCCGTTTGCATCCCGGTGGCCGATGCACAGGGCTTGCATATGCCTCCCCCAGGTTATTTGATGTCACAGTGTTTTACGTAGACGATGACGCAGTTCAGTCACGTCTTACGTGCTGCTGATTTTGTCTGCAAATGGGGGGCGATGTGTGCTTCGTTAGCTATTTTAAACAAGACACCACAGCGTTTGCTGCTGTTTGTCCTTGTGCTGTTTGTCCAGGTTTTTTCTGAGTGATAGCTGCTGGGAAGATGAGTGAGCGGGAGCAGGGGGGGGGGGGGGGGGGTAAATACAAGAGCTGGAGACACAGATAGGAGGCAGGACTATATGAAGAATTCTAGGCTGCATTCTTCTTCTTCTGTTGTGGTGACTTTGCAGCTGCAGAAGGTTGTTTGTGCCACTGGATGAAGCTCGGCTTTACACTCTCACGACTGCAGCGTCTTCCCCTCGGAGGGGAAATAAGGCCCGCTGTTTTCAATTAGGAGAGGCTAGTATTCTTTCATAATCAGCAGCACCAGGAGCATGAAGCTGTCGAACTCATCTTGAACACCCACATGGAATTAGAGTACTGCCTGCTTGGGGCTTCAGTAATTGCACCTATTCTGGTACCGAAGAAATTAGGAGAGATGTTTCACTGCAGCAGTAGTGAACCAGGGCGACTGCCGAGCTCGCACTGGTACGATGGACCAGCTTCGATAGTAGCGGTACTGACACATTATCGTTTGAGCCACACGGTGGGTCAGTACTAGGGCTGCAGGATAAGGGCCAAAATGATAGTCACGATTCATTTGATAAATATTGAGATCACGATTATTCATCAAGTTTAGAGACAAAATATTTGCATTGCACTTCCACAGTTTAATAAACTGCTTTCATATACATTCCTGCTAATTAACACACTTTAGCATCAAAATAAGACTAAAAATAAGTCTCTTCTTCACCTGAATCCAGTGCATTTTCATTACTCTTCTACTATGCATGCATATTGAACGTCAATACCGCCATGGAGCGTGCTCATTTCACTGTGGGAAGCCAAAATCTTGATCGCAATTACTATTAGATTGTTTGTGCAGCCCTAGTGGGCAGCACTGTCGCCTCACAGCAAGGGCATCCTGTGTTCGGACCTGATCTAACCAGCTGGAGCCCCTCTGTGTTTGCATGTTTCTCTACGTTGGTTTCCTCCACGGTACTAAAACATTCCCGCGAGGTGAAGTGGAAACTCTAAATTGCCCGTCGTTAATGCGCTTGTGTATGCATGTCAGACCTGCACAGTGTGCACCCTGCCTCTCGTTCAGTGGAAGCTGAGATAATTCCCCAGATGAGCTTTTTTAGAAAATTGATTTGTTAACCAACAACTTTTCATTTCTACACAGCGTGGGACGAGTTGACTGAAAGCTTCTGTGTTGGATTTACTGCTCCGGTTTGGTCGGATTTATCTCCGTGGAAGATTTACTGACACGCTCTGTAACCTGCTGCAGTGACGTGCTTCTGATTTATCAAACAGGCATGCCGATGTGGAAGCACAGCGTGCCTGTCGTCTGAGGCACAGCTTACATATAATCAGTAGACTTCTCTCCTTAAGGCCTACGAATATAAGGACGGACGGTGCGGATAATGGAAGGTGCAACTTTGCACAGCCATATTAAGGGAAGTTTGTAGTGCACGGGACAGTTTGAGCTGATCACAGACCTTAAAACCATCATTATTATTATGTAACTTAATAAAGTTCATTGCAGCCTTAGTAGATGGTTTGCTATAAAGTATAAACATTACTGTTGATACTTAAAGTTACTACGTGGAACTTTTAACTGATTATGAAACCCTCAATTTCATGCTGATGCCTCTATTTGACCTTTATAAGTAAATGAGACCATCAGAGAGAAGACTTCTATATAGTTACTCTTAATGCTCGTCATCGATTCCACCGGGTTGGATTCAGTGCAAAATCCGATGAAATCATGCAGGTTCACCAGAAAACTTCTCCAACTCCGACTCCAGGAGCCTGAGCTGCTCCTCCAGTCCTCGCTGGGAGCCAACACCATCACCACGCTGCTGGAGACCCGGGCCGTATTGCTGGTCCCTGCTAGAGGGAAGGGAGGCACGGGAGATCCAGAACCAGGACTGACCATAGCAGATCGTCCTTCGACCCCTTCTGTAGTTAAATTAGAGGTTTTAAAGGGCATCTTGTGCTATAAAACACTACCACTTCCGTCCTCAAGGACCACCAAAATCAACACAAAATGAAAGTTCCTTGCAGTACCGGTAATTTTAATTACTATTTCTTTTTTTTTAAGCTGTTGCAATTATAAATGAATCCTGAATACACAATAGCTTTTACAGCCGTATTGTAAACACAAACTGAAAGAAAGGCGCAAAGCAAATATTTTGTAATTCTGGCCCCCGATGACTTCCAGTTTGTGAGGTCAAAGGTTGTGTTGCCCCCACATTGTAACATGTTCTGCTCCAAAATCCCCTCAGTGTGTGATTATTGCTTTCCTTGCGCTGTAGGGAAACATCTTCACTCCTCTCCGGGCTCCCTCCACAGACAGATATCTGTTTCCACCATGTTTTGACATTCTGGGAGAAGAAGCCTCAATTTCTATCCAGTCTGGAGCTGGATCTGCAGCTGCAGGCTGTGTTATTTGCTGCATTGTATTTTACAAAAGGCCACTGCTGCTGTCGGTTTTTCTGTAGTAGCTGTGGAATTATTTGTCTTTGAAATCACAGATAGCCGTAAACTGTGCATAAGAGATCGAGGCGGCTCTCTGTCGATAGGACGGTGAATGATACGCCTTGCTGAGTAACTAACCGTATACCTGAGGCTGCCACACAACAGCGGCGTCAGATCATCTGCACTCACTCTGTATGTTCGTTCAGATGGAAGCCCTGCAGAGGCGGTTCTGTGTGTCAAAGCATGTCTAAGTTTAGGGTGTCTAAGGGGGCATGCTGGGATAGATGCAATGTCTCACAGCATTCGGATGATGGCTGTTAAAACTGAGGTGTGACATGGTCAACTTGAAGCAATTTAAGTCCACATTGCTGCCGTTGTTTGTGAATTTATATATATATATATATATATATATATATATAGATAGATAGATAGATAGATAGATAGATAGATAGATAGATAGATAGATAGATA
>NW_022280072.1:925823-959587 GCF_004355925.1 Anarrhichthys ocellatus
ATAGATAGATAGATAGATAGATAGATAGATAGATAGATAGATAGATATCTCGGAATAACAGCTTTCAGCTTTGTATTGCCTTCCTGAGTGACACAAGAGTTTTATTTTCAGCTCGGCAGCCCCAGGTGTCAAACTAAATCTGCCGCTGTGTGTAAATTGTTCCGTACAGGTATGAGCAGCAGTTACTCCACACTGTTGTGCAACTGTGCTCCCTCTGTGTTTACAGCAGATTACCCTCCACTGAGTCACCGAGATGCTGCTCTCAGCAAGCGGCACACAGGAGTCGGGCTGATCACCACCCTGTTTATTTGTATGATCCACTCTCATGACTCCCTACTCCCTCTCCTCTCCTCTCCTCTCCCTAAAAGGACCTTTCTCTCTCTGTGCTTCGACTGCATTTATTTCAGGATCAGCGAGGATCACTGAGCTCAGTTCTGAACTGGAAGCTCAGTAATGAAAAACATACTGAAATTGCATAAGAGTTTGAGCGCATGTGTGACAATTTGCTGGGTGGACTGAGCTGTTTTTAGCTTCGCCCATAGAGCAGGAGGATGCAACCCTGCCGGTCTCTTCAGGACTCGGGGAGCGTAGGACACTCTTGACACATCAATCCCGTGGTATTAATACAAACATCCCCAACTAGCCTGAAGGGTCCAGGAGTCTTTCATTGTGAATATTACTACAACTCTTCTCCTCATGTGGTTTCGTACCAACTCAAGACAACATGTTGACTCACACACACATTCCCGGCATCCAACACACAAGCAGACGCCTGCAACTGCTGTTGTATTGACCTCCGGAGGTGTATGCACGTGTTTGCGTCCCTGCGGTGTCTTAAAAGCAGCTACTATGATATGCTGTCTGGACTTGGCCGAGCTGCTAGACTTTCTTTTTTTTTTTTGAATTTCCATTTCAAAAAGTCCGCTGATCTTTCAGGCCTCTCCAAGGCAAAAGAAATTACACTTTCATACCCACCTGTTCCATTAGTCTGATCCAGTGTGAAATGAAGATGCAACTGTTGCAGCCTCTCCGGATTGGCGGCGAGATTTATGCTGGAGTTATTAGCTGCTGTCAGCCGCTGCCAAGTCAGTCATTGCATCTACTTCTCACCGTCGGTTTGAAAGGTATATGGATGAGAGCGGTGAAGGCAAATGACAGATGCAGAGTGAAGGCAGCTGTGGCATTTTAATGAGGTTTGCATTTTTTTTTTATACAAAGATTTTTGTCAACCTTTCACCAGCAGAGAAATGTGGAAAATAAATCTCTTTATTATGTAACAGAAATACAGCCATTCCCTTCAATCGTCAGCGACGGTCTCTGAATTGACGGCGTCGTCAGTTAAACACTGTTTAACCTTCGTCAGCACATTTGCCCTTGTTAGCACCGTTAGCTGCATGCTGCCAGCTAAGCTGTCGCCATGTTGAGAGCCGTTGAGAGACAACAGATACGCTCTGGATTTCATACTTTTTAAAGAAGTAGAGTTGTTTTATTTCCCCCCTTAATGCTGAAGCAGAGACAGAAAACCAGACAGACGGTCTCTTGACTTCCACCTGTCCTTATCCTTATCCTGATAATCCAGACGAGTAGTCTAGTAGCCTGGAGAGAATGGGATTGGGATTAGGGATAGTAGAGTAACGGTGACCGTGATGTAGCTGGATTTACATCGAGGCGTCTGTCTGCTTGTGTGTCTGGGTGAACCACGGTCGAGTCTGGCTAACTGTGAAGTGCTTCCAGATCTATCTATCCAAAGATAGAGAGATAGATTAGAGATGGATAGATGGATGGATGGATGGATGGATGTCAGTCTGTTTTTGAATATTGTGTGTTGTTTTACAGCTCTGCAAAGGTTTCTTGTCTTGGGGAAATCAGTGCTGCTTGCTCTGTTTGTATCTGGTTTAAAGGAAAGGTTGCTGATGTTTTTCTTTGGCTATTGGTCCACTTGAATGCAAAGGCAGGCTAGCATATAAAATAAGTAGCAACTCAAACGTAAGAAAAATAGTGAACTCAACTTTTTTTTGTTTTGATTAGTAAAAATAAAAGCCAAAAACCCCAGAGCTCAATTTATAATATACGTATATATATATATATATATATTACATTGAAATGAAAAAAGTAAATCTTTGAATTGGAGAGGCTTTAATGAAATAGCATATGTATAAAGAACATACTATTAGACATTAGAACTACTAGATATTAGACATTAGAGCTTAAACAATTAGTCACTTTATCGATTTATCAGTCAAGAGAGGACATTGATCTGCGTCTTTTTGGTAAGAGTATAGAATATAGAATAAACTGATTTATTTATTAAATTTCATTATTTTTCCTGTTGGATGAACAAAACGAGTAATATAAGCATGAAGAAGAAATTGTAATCTGCATTTTTCACTACTTTCTGACAATCGACAAAAAGAAAATCTATGAAGAAAATAATAACTTGCAGCGCCGTAGTATTTCGTAAAGACTCTCTTTGTAAATAAAGGACTCGGCAGCAGTTTGCCTGACTTCAGACTGTTACTGCGGTGCACCGCTCATCATCGAGCTCCTCGCTAAATGTCTCAAAGGGATGTTTTTTCTTCGAGCCAGCAGAAGGCAGGAAGCTTTTTATTTAGCCCGCCTTCCATCGCCTGATGCCATTGATGGTATTGGATGACTTGGCATAGTGAAAAGCTGTCCTCTCCAGCCGCTGCTTCCTCCACACATTCACTGTATTGTACAAAGTGTATGATATGCACTGACTGTGAAGGACGGAGTAGCCCCCCCCCCACCCCCCTCCTCTTTGTGCACACCGCTTTTGTTCAGTAAATCAGAGGACGGCTGACGGGAAATGTACTTTGCGGATGAGTGCCGGCACCAACACACACTAGTTTAAGACGCGTTGACATATTTAGAATGGAGTTCAGCCATACTTCCTTCTGTAGTCTGCAAGTAACTGGCATTACGGTGTACGTGTGTGTCTCTGCCTGTGTGTGTGTGTGTGTCTGGTGTGTGTGTATGTGTCTCTGCCTGTGTGTTTACATGCAGAAGAAGTAAGGATAAGCTTTAAGGATATTATTCTGCCAAAGTGCCGTAATTGCGAGGAACACTTAAAGCCTCTTTGAAAAGCTTAGGGTTTGGAAGTCTATGACTCCTTAATTATTAGTGTCGACGTCCAAGTTGCCCTGCTCTGATCCAGGAGGGACGGTCATCCGAGAGGAATTATTGATACACGGAGATGCTCACACAGATATGCACACAGGAGCAATAACGAGCATGTTTGCACGCGTATTAGTGCCGGGCTTTTGGAGTCTCCTGTTACTGTGTTGCTAACATGCTAACTTAATTTTCCTGGTTACAGATGCACAGAGAAGCTCTTCTGCTGGTTGAGTTGGTCTGGATTACTCTGAAAGAAACCAGGATGCTGTGACATGAAAACCACTTATCCATGTTTTTCTTTCATGTGTCTGCCATCTGCACAGACTTCAATCACATAAGAGGCGGTCCGAAAAACCAAATTTGAGAAGAATATGCTGTAACTCCTTTTGAGTGACTTACTCTCTGCAGGTTGCCTGGCGACAAGATTCGTTTTAGTGAGCTTAAGAGGTTGGGGGGGGGGGGGGATTTTGTTACTTCAGAAAGAGCCAGGCTAGCTGTTTCCCCCTGCTTCCGGCTTAAGCTAATCATCCCCTGGCTTTGGGCTCCATTTTTACTTTACGGACACGAAAGTGGTATTATATACAAGCATACATCCCAAAATGTTGAACTGCACCTTTAAATAATATAAAGATTACATGTTGAACCGAAAGTATCAAGTGTTGCGTCTCCGTCACTCTTGATAAGACAGTTTTTCTCCCACAGACGGCTGTTAAAATGCGTAAAGCGACAACAAAATAAGGTTCATTCTCAACCGTTACAGAAACGACCGCCGTGGAAAAACTGTGCAGATGTCACCGTGTCTGAAAGTAACAAGATCATTACATCCGCGTG
This sequence comes from Anarrhichthys ocellatus, assembly GCF_004355925.1. Lineage (NCBI taxonomy): Eukaryota > Metazoa > Chordata > Actinopteri > Perciformes > Anarhichadidae > Anarrhichthys > Anarrhichthys ocellatus. The sequence continues at coordinate 929,790 of NW_022280072.1, forward strand.
TGTGTGCAGAGTAAACATCGTATTGATGAAGACTGTGTCATATACTGCCTCCACTTTTCCATTCTGGGCCACAGACAGAGGATGAGGACCAGACTGGCTGACTGGTGTGTTCATGGAAACAACACACTGACATCAAGAGCTCAAGGGTTAGGATCAGTTTGCCTTCCCTCTGTCGAAACAGCAGCCATCACTGTTGCATAACTCTCCTGTGTGAAGTGAACTAGGCTGAGGTTAACCATGAATTAACATTTTCTAAAAAAAGAAAGACGTCTCTGTCTCATCCTCACGCTGTTGTCTGCATTGTTCACCTAAAACCACTGACTGTATTTTTACCCCTCTTTGCATCGAGTCGGCTGCCGTGTTAATTTCCCTGACAAGAGTTATGGATTCCTGCTTTCCCCCAGGTTCAGGTCAGACGCACTTTGACACGATAACCAAGCGCCCGCTTTGCTGCTGCATGAAAAATGGAACACCCGATCGATAGCGGCGCCGTCGCTTAGCCTCTGTCAAGATAACAAACGAGCATCTCAAAAGGCTGCCCCTTACTTAGCTCGTCCTCGGGGAGTCCCAGTAGTGATCCAATCAGGGTCAGATGTGGCTGTCAAGGAAGACGCGTCAATGCTGCCCACAGAGTGTGTGTGTGATGTTAACAATTAAGTTACGCACCAAAGTCATTATTTGTGTTGGAATCGTTTTGTCGCTGAGAGTCACTAAGCCGTCGTATAGATCTGCTGCTGTTCCGTCGATGTAGTTTAAAAACAAATTATTTAAGTGGCAATAAGCTGACAAATTCACTCTATAACCCAACGAACTGTAAGAGGGTCTATTGTATTTTCCTCAGCGATGTCGATTAAATTAAATGGCAGCAGTGCAAACCCCTTTCAGGTGTTTTCAGTGCTCGGTTGCTGTTAGTTCCTTCTGGTACGTCGTATGAAGCTGCTGCCGGTTTTATTCAGACTTTTTCTCCATCCTGAATGTTTTATATAAACGAGAGGGACGATAGTTGTACTCTGTATGCTTCTGTAAGTTGTGTACTGTATGTAGCTGTGCTAATGCCGCCTTTAACTGCAGCACGGAAGGACATGAATGCAGCATCCGTCTGTTGATTCCAAGCACGCGTACGTTAGTCATAGAAATAGAAATGCTGGTTGACTTCAATTGGGGGAACCATGGAAACAAGGGGGTGAACATTTGCGTGTGTGTGTGTGGGATGTACATGAGGCCACAGCAGATATTTTTGTATACATTTACTGCGCAAGTCCAAGAGCCGGATCGTAATGCAGGTTATAACAGCTCAGTGTCACAGTTCAATTTAAATCACGAAAAGAGAGCAGAACCCTGAGTTTGTTTTGGGACTTCCATGTTTCTTTCTAGTTTTTTGGGGAGTTGTATCATCCCGCACATCGTAAAGCAAGTCTGAGCAGGAATTGATCTTATGTGTCTGTTGCAGAGAACTTGCTTCATGTAATGCTGTGTGATTACTGTGCACTTGAGAAGAAAACAGGTCCGTGGTGGTTCATAAAAAGCGTGAAAGCAGAACACAGTGTCTAGACCATCGTGTTTGCGCTGTGGTGACAATTTGAATGAACAGATGAAGCTCTGTTAAGCAAATATACAGAATGTCATGATTCTGTGGTTTGGCAGCAATGTGTATGAAGGTCTTATGTGGATCTGGCAACAGTCGGGGATTAAGCGGGGTCCGGCGTGAACGGGTCAAATGTGCGTCAAACACACAATCCCGTATCCTGCGTCAAACACAGGGTTTGTGTGTAAAAAAAAAAATTATATAAATTCCGGCTGTATTTCGCTTCACCTCCCATGGCTCCCATCACCAGCTGGTAATGGACTGCTCTCTTCAGGGTGTGGGAGTGGGCCATTAAACCAGCACATAGCAGTCCGGCTCCGCAACAGTCTCAGCCAGAGGCTGTTTTATTTGTCCGGGTCTATTTGTTGTTCCGTCCCCCTGAAGAACTCCACAGACTGCTGCTGCAGCATGATGGTGGTGGTAGTAGGACCTATTATTCCCCTCACGTCCTCGTTCTGAAGCACTTCACCTGTTGAAGCTAAATGGAGGGATGTTAACAATGAGAAGATGTTATCATGTCACACTCCCGTGTTAATGGGTACATTTCTGAAGATGTTTTTCACACAGTCTTTACAGGAAAGACATTATGAAACATGGTAGAAATAGAAATAGAAGCACTCTCGTACCTTATCATCATAACTCCTGCCTCTGCTTTTCCTCTATATACACTTTAATACACTTTAGACATCGTTATGTCTCCCCATCTCTGTTGTGTTATCACTCTAGTGCTGTAGTAATAGCCAGCGGGTCATCAGGGTTTTGTCACTTGCACTCACATTTGGTTGCTTGTAATCATAATGTGATTATATTTCAGTCTGCCACAAACATGAATTAAATGGACACAATGTAAATGTCCTTGTGGGTTCACACATCTCTCTTCTTACATTAGCCATCTCGGTCCTACCGTCATTTAATTAATAGCGATGGTGTTCGTGTCTGTGTTTTACTACTGCTGAGGACAGAGGAATATTAGAATATATTATGTAAATCCATAAAGGTCACATAAAGGTAAAATCAGTAGAGCTGTCTGCTCTTTATTTCAAAGATGGAAAAATGTATTGGATATGTTTGGAGAAATGAAAACAGCATTATCATGACGTTTAAGGCTAGTAGTAATTGTATTGTTACGATTAATCCAATTAATAGGAAGCATAGTTGTTGTGTAGCTTTGTTCCAAGCGAGAGTAAATGAACTGAAAGGCAGCCATCTAACTGTACTCTTTGGGGAGGTTTGTCACCATAACTAGTTTGGTTTGACGATATATTGTCCCAGAAATAACTGCGATAAATTATATTATTGTCATTTTAAGAACATTTTATGCAAAGATATAATGATAATATAATAGCATAATAATGCAAGTGCATGCTTTCAAAACGCAATAAAATGTTAATTCTTAAAGATATGACTGGGTACATACAGGTCTGTTTTTCTGATTAAAGTGTCTCAGAGTAAAGCAGGGAGAGATGGAGCACATGTTTGGACACAACACACGCAGCCTGACTCATTCTCTGCACACACACACACACACACTCTGCCTGTAGTCTCCACTAGCTGTCGCACACTCACACATACCTGCACATGCATACACACAGGGCAGTCTTAAGAGGTGCAGGCATGCGGAAAGCAAAAGATGCGGTTGCATTAAGATACATAACACACACACACACACACACACACAAATACAAATACATGCAACAGACATTTGGAAATGACAGAAGAGATGTGAAGGAACCACACTTAGCCAGCCAATCACATGCATCCACACACACACACACACACACACACACACACACACACATGAATAGTATGGGATGGTAACAAACAGAAGAGCCTCCTCTTTAATTATCTGCATTCCTTCACCAGCAGTTTATTTTCCTCCGATTTGATTCCCTGGATGTTCCAACTCGGGAGCGTTGCCGGGTTCGCAATTGACAATTGCTCATCTCCGTGCAAATGTGTGCATGTGTGACAGAGGGAGGGAGATAGACACACAGAGCAGGAGGAGGGCTGGCAAAGCAGGCTATTCTGTGGCTCAGTCACATGGGCGTCCACGAGAGGCAGGCAGGCAGACAGAGACGAGAGAGGCCGGCTATCAATTCAGCTGCAAACGCAAAGAGTCGAGCTGTGAAGATGCTATCCCACTCCTGAGTGACACTGGGTTAAATAGGTTAGCTGTTAGCGCCTCAGCTGGTGAGGGAGATGCATTTTATACTGGTGAGAGGTTTGGAGCCTCCAGAGATTACAGCCAGAAAGTCACGTTTCATCTCCTGTCTTCCTTATTTGGCCTGTTGTGAATTGTTGTTGCAGCAGGCATGTTGATATGTCATGGTAGAATAACCACACGTGTAACTAATTACACTATTATATTTGCTTTACATCATTTAGCTATATCAGTCTCAGGATCCTCGTTTTGTGCATGCTGGCTCACTGGAGAAGCTTATTGGGACACTTAATGGAACAGAGCCATTGTTGATGTTCATTTTAATTCCTGCTACAACAAGTCACAATGTCTGCATTGAAAAAGGTCTATTGTGGATTTTTTTCCCGAGCAGATTTGCATGCACAACCTTTAGTTAGTTGAAGCATGTGTTACTTATAGATAGTATAGACCATACAGGTATACAGTACGTACGGAGCCGGGGGGAGTGGATAATCTCAGATATTATAAAGTCAAACATGTACGCTTCACTTTGCCAGGTTGGATCAACCTCATCAGACACCACTGTTAAACACTGCGGTAACGTGGCGGCGAGTGCAAAATCTAATAATTGTATCAGTATTTTTTTATGCTCATAAAATAACATAAAAGAAAACATAAAACATATCATATTTATCTTTCAGGGCCTTTGCCTCACTCGGAGTCAGAGAGGACATCAGAAACAGCAATCGTTAGGATTTATCTGATGACCCATTGGCAAAATAATGATAATAACAGGAGGATACAGTACAATGTATACTGATGTCGGCATTATGTCCATAAAATAACACAGAAAGAAAATGCGACTGTTATCTTTCAGGACCTTCTCATCGCTCTACTTTACCATAAAAAATTTGGGTGCAAAGAAGTTCAGACAGCGACTAAATATGTGACTTTAGAGTCAGGATGAGTATCGTTAGGATTTTATCGATACGAGTACTCTTACCGATAATACACTTACCGGTTCTGTTTAATTATGTTGTGAGAAAAAAAGACAATTCCTTAAGAAAATAATCAACATTATTTTAATATTCTTGTATGTAAACAACATTCGCAGCTGAACAATGAGCTAAGTGATTAGCTTTGATGTATTAGCCTGTTCTTATTAGCAAACTCCGTTTTCTCTGCCATGTGTGTCTCACCCTGTACCGAGCAGGAGTCAGTGTTTGTGTAAAAACAGAGGCGGGAGGTTTGAAACGCTGCTATTTTCCGCTGAGATCTCACTTCGTCACCTCTAAAGTACAGACGGCAGAACCGTTAACTCCGGGCCTCATCAATACTCCGGGTTTTTACTCATTTAGAACCAGTTCCCGTTTAGAACCGAGTTTCGGGGGGCATCCCTACTTTAGAGTCTGAGAACAACAAAGTGTTATTCTTGGAAGTTCAATATTACCCCCTCCCTCAGCTCTGTGTACGTATATATATTTCTAACTACAAACGCCTTTATGCAGAGTCCATGTTGATTCATTACTATTCTGCAATGCATTTACTTGCACACAGAAAAATCGCTTGCTTATACAGTCAGCTGTCACAAGCGGCAAAGCATCCATTTTGGCCCCATTTGAACAGAACGGAGTCATTGTTAGTGTTGTCGGTAACACCTGTGCTTTTCCTACTGTGAGAAATCAAAATGTCTGCTGTGGAAAAATGGCCTTTTGTGTACTTTTAACTCTAATGCCTGCGCAGCGTTGATAAAAATAAATCCAATCCGACCAAAACCAGTACTCATCGCTGATATTTGCACCCTCATTTTATTTCAAATCAAAACAGTCAGACTGTTGTTAACATTTCTGCGGTTTCTCTCTAAATTCCACCATCTGGGCGACTGAGTGCGATATTGGTTATGAAGATAACAGAGTGGGAATTAATCTGCCTCACTCATGCTGTCTGAAGCCCTCTCTCTGTCTCCTTCCACTCTTTCTTTTGCTCATTTTGTGTTCTCTCTTTCCTGCCCTCCTGAGCCTTGTCTCCATTATTATGCTGAGTGTTATACGTCTATAATTATGCCTCTATTTCAGGCCATCCTGGCAAAAACAGTGCTCTGATTGCCTTTTTCTCTTCTGCCTTCATCCTGTTATTAGACTTTAAAAAAACATCACAACATAACAGATGTACGACTGCTGTAACACTGAAATTCACTAGATTGCTATTTGTGCCATTTGCATTGGTGAGTCTCTTGGTGAAACACATTACAGCCTCGATATATTAGGGTTGTAAAGCCTGCCAAAGAGTGAGAGTGTGTAGCTTACTCCCACTTTAAGAGACTCGCAGCAGGTTTACACTTTCCAGAGCTGTTTTTTTCCATCTTAGTTTAAATGTAAAATGAAGGGTCGGGGGATCAACTTGAGTAAAAGCGTGTCGGAGCTATTTTCAGTCAAGATTGATGCATGTTTATGTTTAACTCAGGTGGCAAGTGAAGTCAATCCGGAAGTGCCTTAAGCTTGCATTCTCTCTAGTGTCCATCAGGGGGCGACTCCTCTGGTTGTATAGAAGTCTATGAGAAAATGACTACTTCTCTCTTGATTTATTACCTCAGTAAACATTGTAAACATGAGTTTATGGTCTCAATCTCTAGTTTCAAGTCTTCTTCAATACAGCATGATGTTCATTTAGTACATTATTTAGACTCAAATTGACGATAAAGCAGGGGATGCTTTAGGGCGGGGCTGCCTTGTGACAGGTCGCCACCGTATACGATGTCTCTACGTCACTCCTCCGCAGTCCAATTATGGTCACTTCTGTTCACTGGTTGCAAAAAAACAAGATGCCAACGGCGGAAATCTGAGATGGCAACGGCCGAAATGCCGAACTCCAGTCTTCAAACTCGCAGTCCACACACCAATGAGTGACGTGACGATGACTTCGTCCACTTCTTATACACAGTCTATGGTTTAACCCTTTACAATTGACAAGTGGTGGACCAACCAACGGACCGAACAGACAGACCTTTCCATCTCTAGAGGCGCTAGCAAGGCTGAACATGTATTCAGCCTCACACAGAACGGCTTTAAAATAGACTCGGTGCCCTTGTAGCTTTGTTTCCTCTGCAGTTCCTCTCGCTGACAGGCCCCTGCTTGTGTTCGACACCGTCACTACAACAAGTTGGACTGCTGTGTCCACCCTTTAATATTCTTCTTAGTCACAGAGAGCACTAACGATGCTGAGTATTGGAGCCTCTCTGTAACACAGTCATCTCTTTCTGTCTCTCTCTCAGATGCTGCTGCCAGGAAAGCCTTCATCACAGAGGTGAGCGACCATCTGTCCCTGTGATCATCTGCTTCTCTTTGTACTGAGCATCTAAGGCTGTTAATATTTGGATCAATTAATAATCTGTGTTCGTAATTTTCCTCGATTGGTACAAAAGTATTTGAATATCACTTTAGTATTCTTTGTCTTTGCTCGACAATTTTTGTTAATCTTCCTAATTTAGTAAATCCATCTGGTACTTCAGCTAATCGACTGTACGTTAAAGCAAACATTGGACCTGTTGTTGTTTGATTTGAGTCTACTGAGGACATTTAATTCTGCTTAAATGCCAATTTATACCAACAAGCTCAATGAACACGACTAACAGCACCAGAAATATTTACATCCAATGTTTGGCTTTGAGATCTTTGAGTTTTTAAATCGGATTCGTTTACAAACTGTGCACAGTTTGAGTTAAAGAACGGAGGAACCAGAGTTAACACCTGTGCTGCGTCTCAATTCAGATACTTCTGTAAGTACACCTTCATGTGTACACTCTGTACTTACTTGCGTAGTGCGTGAATCTTTCGACAGTGTGGTGTCAAATCAAACACAGTTGTTGCGCACTTCATGGAAATTATGATGACAACGTTTAACCGCTTCTTCTTCTTCTTTTTAATAGCAATTTATATTTCACAATATTATTACTATAATAAAAATAAAAAAAGATAATGCTATCAGTCAAAATCATCTTTAACTTTGTTTATTGTGCATTTTGTCTCTTTTATTGCAAATTAATCACATTCAAAATATGAGTTTTAGGGAGGTGGAGACAGAGTCCGTTACCATATTTCATATCGTGACACAGCTATGCACTCAAAATAGCAAGTGTATGTACGGAAGAACGCACATTGAGACACACTGGTCTGCTCAGTGAAAGTCGGTTCATAACATCGAATCTTGAAATCGCTCTCGTGCTTTAATGCTGTGTCACTGTGTCACTCTCAAGTCTGTCCTCAGAACACAAGTCTCTCTCCCTCTTTGTCTCCAGATGCCCTCGTCCTCAGGCCAGCCTGGTCAGGGGAAGAAGATGGGCCACAGAGGAGTGGATGCATCAGGGGAAACTACTTACAAGAAGGTACTGTACACACACATGCCTCTACCATGATGTATTTTCTGGTTCTTAACATATAGAGACTCCATTTTGCCCCTAAAAGCATTTTAAAAGCATTAAATAGAAAAACCGTGATGTTTTTCCCTCTAAAATGATCCGCTCCATCTCAGAAAAGAACCAATCATTGACTGCAAGGGGTTTAAAGAAAGGGCGAGTATTTCACTCACCACTTCTCCCTCTGTGCCTTGGTACCCTCCCTCCACAGACCACATCCTCGGCCTTGAAAGGTGCCATCCAGCTGGGCATCGGTTACACGGTGGGCAACCTGAGCTCCAAGCCGGAGAGAGACGTGTTGATGCAGGACTTCTACGTGGTGGAGAGCATCTTTTTCCCCAGGTCTCTGCTGCAGCCAAACACATAAGAAAAGACACTACATGCAGTTTGTTTCCAGTAATATTAATGCATGTTGTTCTTAACCTAGCTGTTTGATGTTTACTTGATATTATTATTATAAAGTTGATCCTTGTCTTCCATGTGTTGTGATATTTTTCTGTACTTTAGTGAAGGCAGCAACCTCACTCCAGCCCACCATTTCCCGGACTTCCGCTTTAAAACCTACGCTCCCGTGGCCTTCCGCTACTTCAGAGAACTGTTCGGCATCAGGCCGGATGACTACCTGGTAAGATTTTAAGTGTGTGCAGTGTTTCACACAGGACTTTGTGAGACTGTGGCGGGTGGCGAAAAAAAGCTGTGTACATTTTAAAGTAAATTGCATCAATCTGGTGCACTTTGACAGCAAAATGAAGAAGCAAGATCTTTGAAGAACGTGTGTGTGTGTGTGTGTGTGTGTGTGTGTGTGTGTGTGTGTGTGTGTGTCCCTAAACCAGTTAAATTGAATTCTCACCACACGGATGCTAAACTTTCTCCAGGATGGTAGAATAGTATGCATTGATGCGGCTCCGGTTAGCTATGGTGGAAGTTGAAGTACAAACTCAGCAGTAGCTTAGTATCAGATCAGATAGACTTGAAGGAGCATGAGAGACCAATTGAGAGGGATGTAAGTAAGGGAAGGGAGGCAAGACCAGGAAAAGAAAAGACAAACAGAGTAAATGAACAGAAACACGTGAGGACAGAAAACAAAAAAAATAGGAATCCATAAAGATGACAAGCGTGACGGCAGGAGAGAGCTGAGAGAGAAAGAACGAGGACGAGAAGCCGTGAAATGACACAAGAAAAAGACAGAGGCGAGGAAGACAGGACGGTTGAAGACGGAGAAGGCTGCACGATTCACCGCTCTGCCCCGAGCAGTCTAGCAGAATATACAGACATTGCTTAGTCGGCGTGTCTGCGTGTTCCATGTGCACATTTCTTTAATGCATCGGTCCTCAGACCACGTGGAAACACCACATCCTGCCTTGTTTCTGCCGTCTCTCTCAGCCAGCCTGTGGTCACTCATCACCATATGCCCACACAAGCCATCTGGGAACTATCAACAACTAACTTTAAATTTAAGTCTGGTTACACTGAAGTTCTACGTAGGTATGACTCGGTTTATTGTTGCAGCTCTGGAGATATGTGATAATTAGGTGATTCAGATCATATTTGCAGTCGCAGTCATGATTAAGGGGGAAAAGCGTTGGTTAGAAACACTGCAGTATTTCAATAGTCTGTTTTTGTACCACAGACAGGACTGTGGTCTTAACAGATGAAACTGTGAATGTCAACATATTCATCCCTTACATTCACCAACTTTATCACCTGTACTGTTGCTTCTTCACTGTCTGTTAAATTAGCCTGTCCTGGCGTGAAGATAATGATCCTTTTACCCGCCACTGTGTGCACCGGTTTCACATTTTTCTTCTCTAACTCTGTTCAGTTGTGTTTTGTGGATAATAAAAAGGTATGAAAATGAAATGTCAGGCTCCTCTGAGAGGAATGTTTGAAAAGTGAACCATTAGCAGAAAGTCGGCAGAGGCGGCTTCAAAAAGGATGCTGATGAGTTGCTTTTAGGCAGCAGAGAGAGGAGAGAGGGCTAATTAGTAGAGCTAACCATCATATCAGCAGGAGTCTGACGTGCATATTAAAGGAGCTCAAATTTAAAAGCAGTCATAATTTGACATCTAAATGCATCTAATCTATGTACCTCTGTTCTATTACAGCATGTAATGTTCTTGTTCCTCACTCTTTCTCTCTCACCCACAATCTACTTCATACCATCATTTCTTCCTTTGTATTTCTGTATGTTTTTACATGATCAGTGCGCTCATGTGTGTTTCATGTATTTTATTGATCTTTGGCTCTATATCAAAGTGTATATGCATCTCAACATGCGGTTTGTAAAATGAAGGAAGAGGTTTAATATGCTTCAACCACCTCACAGGGATTGCAGGTCTGTCAGGTGTTGTTTTATCGAGAGAGACTCCAGAGATTTGGGCCAAAGTACGCTGGAGCACATGGATTTTAGGCAACAAACGTGATCAGAGGACTAATGTTTTGACGCAAAGTGCGTCTTCATAAAGACTCTGATTCTCCTAAATATCCTCCCCTAACTAGGAACTAATTCAGCACAGACTGTAAAAACATGGAGGGACAATCGGCTGCATGTAGGCCGGGTTACATTACATCATTAAAATATATCAAAAACACAATCAAAATCATATAGATTACTCCATTCAATATCTAAACATCTCAACGTGTGTTTTAGTTAATGCCAGAATACTGGCTTCTGTATAAGCGATATGTTTAAAGGCCGCAGGCTAATCCACAACTCAAGATCATTTTGTCTTAACTGTGGATGTGTTTAATGATTTGACCCGTACTTTTCTCTCCGTGTGTGTGTGTGTGTGTGTGTGTGTGTGTTTCTCCGTGTGTTTCCGTGTGTTCCTGCAGTACTCTCTCTGTAACGAGCCTCTCATCGAGCTGTCTAATCCCGGAGCGAGTGGCTCTGTCTTCTACCTAACGAGGGACGACGAGTTCATCATCAAGACTGTGATGCACAAGGAGGCTGAATTCTTACAGAAACTGCTGCCTGGATACTACATGGTAAGCTCAGTGTGTGTAAAACAACTACATGTCAGAGTGTTAGTCAAAGGTAGATGAAAACAAAATGGCAAATCATATATGTTGCTACTGCATTTCAGCTGTGTTCGTTGCGGCTGACCGAGGCTTAAAGCTACAGTCGGTAGCATCCTTCGCACTCTCATTCGAATGCCGAACTCCATCTTTGATGTTCCTATTTCCAGTCATATTTTTAGATCCCAGTTTATGCAAGAGCCCGGAAATCTCTCCTCTGAGCGTGACATCCTTTTCAGATGAAGCAGACATAACGGCTCTATCATCTCCGACTGAAACCTCGGGCAATGCGGTTTCATAAGAGACTGGCCGGTGTGTTTCACATAAGCCTAACAGAGCTTGACTCTTGACACACACACACACAGTCAACCAGCAGCACCTCCATGTATGTCCATGCTACTACTCCGGCCTCTTGAGGTTCACGGCCTTCAGCCTTGTGTTTATTCATGTGCCGACAGCCGTAGCGAAAGACCACTACAGGAATTAATTTAATCATTTAGGGACGTTAAAGGCTCAGCACATTTACTGTGACCTTTTTCCGTCGTTTCGAAACGCTCTGAAGTATTTTTGCCGGTATAATTAGTCGAAGGACGGGGTTTAATGAAAGCGGAGAGATTCAGGCTCATGTGCGACGGCTGCAGCCCGCGGCCGGAGCAGGTGGACCGAGGAAAAAGAGAGAGAACAGCACAGATGGACTAGCACATAAAGCCCACGCCAAGATAAACACGGAGTAGAAACCACACAAAACATCATGTAGAAGGATCCGATTTCACAGACTCACAGAATCATCAACGCAGTGCGATGGCGTATTATGGCTATTGTAGGTGAAATAAATAACTGAATCTGAAATCTTGAGAAACTATTAAAAAATTGCATATCTCTAAACTGATGCAGTAAAAATACTTGATTTTGTATCTGACTGTAGTCGCAGATATCTTCAAGTCAAATGTAGCAACCTGTCATCAATTTAGTGGAACACAGACAGCATGTTTTATACTTCTCATGAATATAATCCAATTAGTCTTATTTCCATATATTTTGTATATACCCTTTAACAAATGGATCACACGTGTATCCTCCCACTAACATCGCCACGTCTTTCTCTGACGCTCCGCTTCAGCTTAATCTGTGCCGGTTTGAATACATTTACCATAAATGTCGGTATGTAGTCGGTATATATGGGTGCACTACAATTTTAGCAATGAGGTTGAACCTTGCAAAGAAAAAAATAACGTTTTTTCACGTACATTTTTGACTTTAATCTTAGCGCATTTCTGAGTTTTTCTTCTTTTAAATTAATGACTTTTATTTATTTCATTTTGTTTTAAGATATGTCATTTTTGGGCTTTCGCCTATATTGGATAGTGACGGTGACAGACAGGAAAGCAGGAGAGAAAGAGAGGCGGCAACTTGCAATAAACGGCCGTGGGTTGGATTCGAACCCAAGGACTGAGCCTTGGTACAATCTTTTATTTATTTTTTAACCTTCAATGGCGCCATCATAACATAGAGATGTGAAGGAGAAAAAAACAACAACAAAGCACTGCACATGTAACAGTGGAACACGCTCGTGTGTTTGTTTTGTAGCAAACATAAAGATGTATGCAGGCCGTCATTGGCGGAGCTCCACACGTCTTCCACAGCTGACTGGCTGAGGAGTCTGGCTCTGGGCAGCATACAGATCAGAGTGATGTAACCGACTCCACTGCTGCCGCTTCTCTCCCTTCTGTGTATTCGCCCTTCCACTATACGCCGAGTTTTTTCCATCTTCTCTCACGTTTTAGTGTCTTCACTCTCCCTGCTGCCGTGAGACTCTCGGTGTAATTTATTTCGCCCCGCCTGCCTCGTGTTTTTCATCCACTCTTTTTTTCTCCGGCCGCTCTTTCAACGCTCATATCTGGCCTCTTCTGCCTCACGTGTCTGTGTTGTTGGCTCGTGACCGCTCTGCCCTCTTAACATTGACAGAAGGGTCGTGTGTGGCTGAGGGCAGGCGATGCTCTTTCTTTCTCTTTCTCTCTCCATCATTTTTGCCGCTCTTTCTCTCTCTCTCTACCAGTTTCTCTCCTCATGAAGGTCACTCCCACATGTGCTGAGCCTTTTAGCCACACTTCCACTTTCATCCTTTATCTCTCCTCTGCCTGTTCCTCTTTCATTCTCCTCATTTTTACTCTTGAACGCGGTGTGCTAGCGCTATATGGACCGCTCTCTCTTTCACCTCCCCCTCATTTCTCTAATGGCACTGAGCTGGCCCAGGTCCCGATATCAAAGCGGGTTTTTAACTGAGCACCCAGCCAGAGTAACCTCACAAGTGACATATTCAGAACAGATTGGTGATTGATGGGAGAGTGTTGTATAGAGTAAATGCAGAAATTAAGACAGCAGAGTCTCTGTGGATACAGTGATGATTCAGATGGATTATTTGGGGGATTTCTTTTCAGGAAATTTGAGGCCTATAAAGCTAATTGTGTTAATGCATTTGCATAAGATGACTACTGTATGTAAATTAGGTGCAACGCCTCTAAGCATCTCATACATAGATGGATGGACCAGATATTTGTAACACGTTGCTAATGGTTAATAAAAAAATGTTCAACAGTCTATAAACATCTGGATGGCTTTTATAAAGCTGCAACTAATGATTATAATAGCTTTATAAATGGTTGATATACTTAAAGCATCTATAAACAATATTTAGATATGATAGGATAGAGAGGAAACATTTGGTCCATCTATCTATGTCATTTTTAGAGATTATTTACCTACGATTTGTTAAAGATTTATAAGTTATTTGATCATCATTAACAAATACTTAATACAGTATTTACAATGAAATGTGTGCAACAATAATCTGTTAATAAATAGTTTACTAATGTGATCAGAAAGTAATTATTATCGACTCTTATCAGCTATGATACAATATATATAAATTAAGAACTAATTATTTCATATTACACAAAGTAATGATAGAATATCAGAAATTATAGCTTATTATTAATAAATATTATTATTATCATTCCATGGTTTGTAAACAGTAAAAAAAACATTTACATTATTTACTAAAGTTTAATTAACTATCAATTTACCATTTATTAATGAGGGATATATCAAAGATCATTAGCTGTTATCTCTTTAAATAATCAATGAAATGTCGGAAAATAGATAAAATTAAATGCCTCACAATGACCTAAAATCCAAAATCAAATTGCTTTTTTTTGTCTGATCAACAGTCTCACTCACAAAACTATTAATCACAAAAGAAAATAATTAAAACCTTTACAATACATAAGCCGGAACCAGAAAATGTTTTGCATTTGTGTTAGAAAACGATTAATCAATTATCAAAATAGTGACCACTTCCTTGTTTCACAACACTGTGAGATCTTCTGTTGCCTCTCTGTTATCATGTAATGTTTCCTGGTCCAGTCAGATAATAAATGTGTAACTGTAGCCAGTGAGATTTGTTGTTAATCAATGAACGTATTGTGTCATATTGCTCTAGAAATGTTTTAACCCTTACACATCCCATGAAATGAAATATGCTTGCATCATGTTCCTGGGTGTGTTATATGTTCCTGTCTGTATTTGTACTCTAAAAATATATTTACGCCGAACTTTTCTCCTTCTGCAAAGTGTCAAAAAACTTTATTTAGCACATTTGGTCTTGGGCATGTATACAAATTTAATCCTGTAGCTTTTCCCCACAATTAAATCCCTCAAATCCATTCCCTCCAATATTAAGTTCTGCCTCTACATCCTGTCTGAGCACAGCAGCAGAAACCTTTAAACACCATTTTGCTCTCTCCCTCTCTCATGCACATTTCTCCAGAACTTGAATCAGAACCCTCGCACGTTGCTGCCCAAGTTTTTCGGCCTCTACTGTGTCCAGTCGGGCGGGAAGAACATCCGCGTGGTGGTGATGAACAACGTCCTTCCCCGCGTGGTTCGCATGCACCTCAAATTCGACCTGAAGGGCTCCACCTACAAGAGGCGAGCATCCAAGAAGGAGAGAGAGAAGGCCAGGCCCACTTTCAAAGACCTGGACTTCATGCAAGACCTGCAGGAGGGACTGATGCTGGACCAGGACACTTACAGCGCGCTGGTCAAAACCCTGCAGAGAGACTGTCTGGTGAGTTGGATGGAGGGAGGGGGATACGCTACACTTCTATTTGATATTGAGATAGACGGCGAGACAGAAGGCAGGAAGGAGTAGAGTTTTGCACGGGTCCAGTTTTGCAAACCAGCTCGTAACCCACAAAGCTCAGTACCAGAACCAACCCTCTACATGCAAGTATGTCCACGTTATATCCGGACCTGGCCTGTAAATACCGACGTGTGATTAAACAAGCAAGCTGCTCTACAGTTTCCCTTTAAAGCGCTTTCTTTTTTCTTCCTCCTGGTTTAAGATGAGATCTCCATGCTTAAATCAAAATCTTCTATTTCTCTGATTTTTACTCCAACCTGTGAATTTACAATATATAAATGTATTTTTTTACCCATCACACAACTCATTGCGGCGGGTAGCCCCAGGTACCAGACCCGGTGCAGGACTCTGTGTAGAAGGGAGAAGGAGCCTAGGGGGAGATGACGAGGGGGAGAATTCATATAACACCCGTGATCAAGAGTCTCCAGAGAGAGAGAGGGAGAGAGAGAGAGAGAGGAGGAATCCTAGGCAGCAATGGTTAGCGGGAAGGATTAGAGGAGTGTTTGAAGGAAGGATAAAGTGATGCCATAATGCAGCGTCTCAAGGGGAAAGAAAGATAACGAGACGGAGAGTACAAAAGAAAATGGGAAAGAGTTGGAAAACGAAGATATTATGGTGCCCTGATTAATAAAAGAGGATCACGGATGAGGGGGAGGAAGGCTGTAAAAGAAAAAGCTTTTCATGAGAGTGTTTGGCATTCCCAGGACCCTTCACTATAAATCAGAGCTTCGTTACGAGCACCGGGTTTAACAGGGTGCCTGCACTTGTCTTGTAAATCACCACCTCATATTTACTTATATAGTGCATGTGCTTTGGAGGGAGTACATGCACACTGGCTATCTTAGACATTGTTTATTACTGTGTGCATTGCTGTTCATAGCTCAGTATAGCTGTTACAGTTCTCCTCCCCTCTCTGGTGCTGACACTGTTATGCACTCCGCATAAAAGCTTTCACACAGATTTATGCCGTCACGCGTCAGTCAGTCAGTCACTGCGCACCTATCAACTGTCCTGTCCGTGTCCTTTTTGCTCAGGTGCTGGAAAGCTTCAAGATCATGGACTACAGTCTGCTGCTCGGGGTTCACAACATGGACCAGGCGGAGAGGGAGAGGCAGATGGAGGGCTCCCAGGGCGACAGCGATGAGAAGAGGCCCGTGGCCCAGCAGAAGGCCCTGTACTCCACCGCCATGGAGTCCATCCAGGGAGGAGCCGCCTGCGGAGGGTCCATCGACACCGACGACACGTGAGTTCAGCCACAGAGACAAAGAGGCTGCTGGCAGAAGAACCGGGTGATACATGTCACCGCTGGCACTTTAAAAGGGAGAGTGCATGTCTCAGACTTGCACATTCATGCCACATTAATCATGATAAATAAAATGGAATATAGACGAACAATGATAAAGTTTTCTTTAGAAGAGCACTTCAATTTAATTGCTTCCTCTTCTCCCGACAGTTAAACTGCTTTCAGTCCTTATTCTCTTCTTCCTCGCGTCGTCAGTTTTCAAAAAATCGTCTTCAAACTCTTCTTATTAAACAATTTCCACTCATGCTTATTACACTTCAGCTGACACTTCAAACCCTTTCAGTGTTTCATCTGACACTTACACTGCTTTTAGTGCTTACACTCTCTTTCCTCACTCCCTTCAACTTTTCCCCATAAAAACCTCTTCACACTCTTCTTATTAAACAATTTCCACTCATGCTTACACTTCGGCTGACACTTCAAACCCTTTCAATGTTTCATCTGACACTTAAACTGCTTTTAGCGCTTAAATTGAAACTGCAATTCCCAGAGAATATAAACTTTTAACCTTTTTATTTTCTTTAGACCTTTAATTTTCAGCACAAGTGGGCAAAAATGTTCCCAGAAAATGTTGCCTCTTCCAGTCTAAAAGGGCTGAAAAGTTGACACTGAAGCAGGTTGCTACACTTTCAAGTGACCCTGATGTTAAGCTGCGTTTACGTTCAATGTGTATTAAAAGGTCGTCAGTACGGTTATAGGCCGAAACCTGCTAACTATGAAATTATACATTTCAGTTGAAAGAAACAGAAGTGTCTTGCCTTTACTATTAGATTCTCACAGGGGCCATTTTCTTGTTTGGAAAAGTAGTTTAGAAGACTCTGAAGTCGGGTTTCAGCACCTCGACTGTAATCCAGCACAGTGGTTAAAGGATTATGAATTATTTGGTCAAAATTGAGCGGGGCTGTAGTCAACAAAATAAAATGCTGGTTGACTGAAATCCAACCTACTCTTTAACCAATCGATTGGTCGAAAAAATCTGCACCAGTGACGATTTGGTCAGACGAGAGCCTGTCGACCGATCAATCGACCGACTGTCCAGAAGGTGTCAGCCTCAAAGTTGAGCACTTCCAGTGGGAAAAGGAATCGATATAAAAGGAACCTCTGTAGGACAGTGAGTGTGATGTTTGCCTAACAGGAGAACGAGTTGTCAGACGTGCTCCCAGTCTGTAAAGCTATAGTTCCATAACTGTCATTTAAACCAAGAGTACTGCTGGTTTTAAATCCAGCCATCTTACTGGGACTTGTATACACCTTTTAATATCAAAGTAAGCATCCAAATAAACAGACGTCACGACATACTATTCATTCCTCTATTCTGCTTCTCGCTACAGGATGGGCGGTATCCCAGCTGTGAATGGAAAAGGGGAGAGACTTCTTCTCTACATCGGAATCATCGACATCCTGCAATCCTACAGGTGATCGTCACAGCAGTCATGTGATTACACGTGATATTTATCAATCTAGACAGCTTTAGTGTGAATTGCTGAGCGTTGTAGAGTTGTCCATAGAGATGTCGGCCTTCAACCTGGTTACTCAAGATAGTCCACAGACCTTGTTGTGAGCAGTTTCATGTCAGAACTATGTTCTTTCTATCTACCCGTATCACCCTGCAGAGGGAAGCGTGCATCTATACTCGATACAGCTAGCTCACTTAGCACCACTGAGCTAGTTAACGTTACAGCTCAGCCGAGGAGGATGCCATTAGATGCACACTTCCTTCTGTGTAGGGATACCGTTGGCTGGTGTAGTTCGGTAGAAAGAAAATAGTTCCTACACAAAAATGCTCACAACGAGGTCTGTAACCAGGTTATGATTTCTGGAAAGAGACATTGTTGTTTAGTTTTTCAAATGTAATTTTCGTGGTACTTTGAGCACCACAAGACGAGAGCCACATAGTTCCATTATATTGCAGACATTTCTACGGTCGGTATTTCCAAAACTAGGCAACTCACACCACAACAAGATCGATAAATAGCACCACATCGAAGAGGAAAACTGTATTTCTGAGATGGGAGTTGACGGCCCCTTTAAGGTTCTCGGCCTATGATCCTAATATAAAAGACGGTGTTTAACATCGCTGTGTTAAACCGTGCTTCTCTTTGTTTCCGCAGGCTAATCAAGAAACTGGAGCACACGTGGAAAGCTTTGGTTCATGATGGGGTGAGTTTTTAATAGCTTCTTACTTAGAGACACAGCTATTCAGATGCAGAGACATAAAGTAGACTCACACTCATCCAGGAGCTCATGCTCAATACATAATGGACTCTCTCCATCTTATGTTGTATGACTGGTTTTATTTACATACAGTCTGGCCTTCTCTTAGGAGAGTACACAAAGTACACATGTAGCGAGGCCCAGGCCCCATAAACAACAGCCTCAAGCTGTGAGGACTTTTATTAGCTTCAAATTTGGCAAACTTCCTTGTTGTGAAGAACAGCCTGTCTGTCTGTGTATGTTCAGTCTGCTTGTCTCCTCCTTTGTCCGTGCATTTCACTCCCTTTTAATAAGTCCGGCTAAATCTCCTGAACTAGAAGCTCTACCTGCTCCGTACTTCCCACGGTTATTGAAGAAGTTACAGGTCTATTTAGACATGCTCGTGTATTAAAGCTTATTAGACATCAGCTCTCAGCAGAGCTATGGGTTACTCAAATGTGAATTATATGCCTATCTCCAGCCACAGCTGTCTTTTATTGGGCTAATCTTTTAATAACGCTGTGTGCATGACTAAGTTTGACTTGTATTAAATCCCCTTTATGAACAGTCAGCCTTTCTTTAAGTAACAGAGAGAGACACAGTGATGTGTGAACCTGAATAGGTTGCACACACATATATATATATACAGTATATATACATATTTACTGCATGTCTCTTTGGGTTCTGAAACAATCCCTTCACAGTTTAAAAAAAATGTGTGTGCATCAAAATGCGACAGATAACCTCTTGCAAATATTTTGATATCAACAAATCATGATCACATTCAATTTTATCATGCTTCCATAAACAAACAGGACCTGAACCATGAGGACTGGCAGCTCATGCCGGCCCACGTGCAACATTTTTTTTATTGTGTGCTGCCAGGATCACAGACCGTCTTTGTTGCATAAATGTAGCCGAAGCCTGCAGAGCATTTCAGAATGCCCTGTGGTCGGATGAGCAAAGGGATGATAGAAAAGCACCTCACATCTCTTCATACACTCACTGTGCATCATCATCATCATCGTCATCATCATCAGGTTGTGCTCAGGATAGAATCCTACCTATCAACCTCTTCCCCCATCTCTCCTTCCTCACTCCACTCTTCCACTCTGAAACACAATCAAACGTGAGATACGTGTGAGAGAGAGAGGAAGCCTCCCTGTGACGGCCTCCTGTGTGTCACTGCTGACAGTGAGAACAGGTTCTCCACACTAAGGCTCTAGCGAATAGGTTGAAGCTTCATTCACACGGTTCACATTCAACATTCTAAATAAACATTTGAATGCTGCATGCATGCGTCTTTTCATTATGTTTAAATCGAATTGTTGTTGTTGTAGTAAATCGAACAAAGAATTCTGCTTCAGTTCTTATTTGTTGGCGTTTAGCCTTTCAATGCACTGATGAGTTGTATCCATTAAAGAACGTTTGTTTGATAGAAGAAGACTAGCTCATTTTATTTGAATTGAGAATTTCTTTCAAGGATTTAATATGTTTTTTTTAGGCTGATGACGTCATAAGATATGACAACAGACATTCAAAGCTTCATTCAAAAACCTCAAAAGAAGCTTTGAATGTTAAAAACAGACGTTCGGTGCAGCTTACTCCTTCCTCTCTCTTTGTTACGCTCAGCCTCAGTTAGGTGAATGCCTTGAAAAGATGTTACTCATAGTGCTTCAGTGGTGCTGATGCAAAGAAGCTAATAATAACTCTGTGCTGTATCTCCTCTTCCTCTTCCTCCTCATCCCTCCGTCCTTCTATCAGTCTAAACCAAACACCGAGTGTCACCTGTCACTCTGCCGGCGGTGTGATCTCAGTCTGCTGCAACATAAATAATGTCTGTCCCCTTGTCCGATTGTGTTTCTGTCCATCATTTGTCCTGTCTGGTGGTTTGACCGAGAGAAAAGAAAGACTTAACTGAGACTCTAGGAACTAATAGACATTTAAATCTGCTGCGAGCTCTTCTTTAATCATTTTATTCATGCACCGATCGTCTCATTAATCTCTCCGTCTCTCCCTCAGGACACCGTATCAGTCCACCGGCCAGGCTTCTACGCCGACAGATTCTTCAAGTTCATGAGCAGCATGGTTTTCAAGAAGAGCTCCTGTGAGTTCAATTTGGGTCGAGACGCTACCTTACATAGTCAGACGGGGCTGTGTGGGAAGAGCCACAGACGCAAATGTCAGATGCCGGGCTTTTGTCTCTTTTACTGCCGAGCTCTGACAGCAAAATCAGATACAGTAACGAAGTGCCCTTTTAAGGTGCCGCTCCGTGTCACGCGAGCCTTAAACATCCATCTGAGCCTCGTGCACTTTTTTCTTTTTCATCACCGTCCAAAGATTTTCACACATAAACAGAGAATTCTTGGCAACGGGGAATGAAAGGCAGATGTGATGTTGTCATTTCAAAAAAAAAAAAAAAGTTTTTTCTTCAACGCACAATTTAAATAGTCTTATTCACACTGCAGCGTCGCAATCTAGAGATCCTGTGAAGCGTGTAGCCACTCATACATACCGGTCCAATTCATCTGCCGACACACTGCAATGATGTTTAGATTTGTGTGGACTGACCCTTAAAAAACATTTGACTCAAAATCTGAAAAAAATATAGTAGTAATTTATTTCTGAACACAAAAGGCATAAATAATAGCTGACAAGTATAAAAAACAAACACAAATGTGCTTAATATTTTATTCTGACAGCATAAGATACCATCACACGTCCATTCGAGTCGTGTGTTAATGTGTTAATCGTTCCTCAGCTCTGAAGTCATCTCCATCCAAGAAGGGTCGTGTGTCGTTGTCGGTGCCTAAGTGTGTTGGTCCTGGAGCAGCCTGGTCAGCCAGCCAGCTGCCCTCCGAGAGAGACGAGAACATCTACGACCTAAGAGGAGCTCGCAGCTTCCCCACGCTGGAGGATGAGGGTGAATAACACCTGCAGACAGTTGCAATGCAGAGACTTAAAGGGATAAATTGGATTATTTTGAAGTGGGGTTGTATGAGGTAATATTGTGTGTGTGTGTGTGTGTGTGTGTGTCTCTCTTCTCTCTCTCTCTCTCCTCCAGGGCGACCAGATCATCTTCCATGCACTCCTCCATCGTTTGAAGAGGCCACCACAGCGTCAATTGCCACCACCCTCTCCTCCACCACCTCTCTCTCCATCCCTGAGAGATCCCCCTCTGACACCGGCGAGCACCCCCGCTACAGGTGCTAACACACACACACACACACACAGACACACACATACGCTTTAAAACAATTGAGTCATCCATTGCAATCAAATAACGTAACATTTATTTCATATCATTGTGGCCAAGAGGGATAAATGAATTCACTGGCATCTTGTTGACTTCATTTTTTGGTACTAAATTCAGCGTATTTACAAATTCTTGACTAATTGGGCTGAAATTAAACATTTTCTTTCCTCTTTCTGTGTTGACTCGATTCTAAGTTCTGCCAGTATTTTGTGTTAATGTGTCTCGTTTCCACAATAGTGAATCATACTTTTGTTGCATTAATCTGACTAAAATCCTTTAGTTACAACTGTGTGTGAAAGTTTTAGGAGACACAGCAACATGTTGCATGTCGGCCCGCGGCTGCAGCCGTCGCATAGAGCTTGTACTGACACTGTGTCCTCTGTCTCCAGGAGGTACACCCAGTCTCTCACCCATGACGGAAGGTGAGTCGGGAGCATGAATCCTACTTTCTCTTCATAAACCTTTTTTAGCAGGATTAACTGTTTTACAAAGTCATGAGGCTTTCTGGTTTCATGTTGTCTCAGTATTTGACATTTCTGGGTGCGGTGGGTGGATAGAGAAAATATGATGTCAGCCTGGTCTGGTGTTCATGAGTCGGCCCATTCTTCCTGTTGCTAAGTTGTGGCCATGTTTGTTTTTCACGTGTGTCTCGTTTCCTCTGTGGGTGTTATTTTATGTGTGTTTGTTATGACCCCAAGTTGGTCTCAGGGAGAGAGAGTAACACAAAGCCAGCTGAGGAGTATGAGTCAAGTTGTTCACAGTTCAACCTTTTATTGCCAAATACGGATATAACATGGATAGCAAGAAATCATCAGGGAGATCCCTGGTCAGAATAACAAACAAGCCAGTCTGGAATTGAAATTAATTCACAAAGTGAACTAAACTGCCCAAAAAGAAAAGTTACATTTCTCAGCTTAACTCCCTCAGCAACACAAAAATAGGAAAAAAGGAATGTAGCACAACTTGGCAGCTCTCCCCTACTGGGCTTCCTGTCAAGAAACTTAGGCGGTTAAAGGGATAGTTCATATTTTTGGAATCGGGGTTGTGTGAGATACTTATCCATAGTCGGTGTATTACCAACAGAAGATAGCGGTCGGCATGCTGTTGCTAATAATTTAACAGCTTTGCCTTCAGACATTCATTTCAAACACAGGTGTTACAGGTCTACCTCTGCCTTGATCGGTTATTAAGTTTGGGTTATTCTATGACTTTGGTGCTTTAAAGGGTCAGTTTGTTGGTTTTCACCAAAGTCACACAATGACAGAAACAAACAAACAGCGGTCGACGAGCAACTCCCGTGTTCTGCGAGGTAAAATATCTGTTTTTGGCAATGGGGTCTTGTGTCTTTGAAGACAGCATAGACAGAGATAACATCTGCAGTTCCCCTTTAGAAAGGCAAGGTAAAGCGGTGAAAATATTCTGAATATAGCATATATGGCTAAACTATATTTTACTGCTGCTCCTGTGCTGGTACTCCTGTCTGCGGGCCATCGACTGTAAGTAAATACACTGACTGTCTGTCTGTTGGTGATCAGGACCCAGGAGGAGCTGCGTGTGCGTGAGGAGGACCAGCAGACCATCAGAGTGGAGGTGGAGTTGAAGAGACACGACAGTGAGCCCACCATCTCTGTTCCACAGTCTTCACCTGAAGCCAGGTAACACCAACAACACAATGCTGAACAGAAGGGATGATTTTCCAATAATGTGTAACAACTGATAGATTATAAAGTCCATCAAAACACATCATGTAGTCTAATAGTCTTGATTTTCCATTGTTTTTTATGGTAATATTTGCTAAACTATTGAGAGTTAGAAAGAAGTGAGCTTACCAGACATGTTGGCTGCACAACACACCCAGATCTCCAAACTGTCGGCGGTCAAGTTGCATTATGGGTAATGTAGGAGCCTAGTTTCGACAAGGAAGAAGAGTGCAGGACAGAAAAAAAGACGATATCTCTGGTTCTGTTGCATCGATTTTTATCCTTTTTTTGTTTTAACTGTCCATCGGTTTTCCAACAATGTTATGGAAGTACTACAGCGGTGGAGTACTCTTTTAAGTCATCGTGCTCTAATCACAAGCTCAGTCAGTTGTTTTGTGTTTGTAAATACTGGCTTTGCGGCCCAAACACTTTAGCATAGCACCCTGCAAATTCAGTTTTGTAGTGGATTTTCCCTTTTAAAACTTTTAGGCTCAATACAAATAATAAAATACAATTGTTTCTGTGCAGATCTTTGGTGCTCAATATTCTATCAATTATAATTTAATTACTTGATAAGTGAAAAGCATATTCAAATGAAAAATATCTGTCTTGCAACATGTTGCCATATTTAGCATACCTTCAAACACATCAACTCTCCATTATGTTAAATAATTGAATACACCAGACAGACCATGAATATAACCATGACACACACACACACACACACACACACACACACACACACACACACACACACACGTCTGTCTCTTTTTCACTGTAACCAATGATGACAAGAGTCCGCCCTTTCATACGCTCTGAGTATTCATGTGACCCCGATACAGGGTGGATAAGCTGTGGAGATGTAATGAGTCCTTCATGACCTCGATCACCAATATGACTCAGTTTGATGCGCACTATAAATAAATAACCTGTCGCCAGTGTCTCACCTGGGCTCAGCCAGCTGTTAGATAAGCACATCTTACCCGTCTCTCACACACACACACACACACCCACACACACACACACGGTTCTTAGCATGCTACATATAAACACTGAAAGCAGCTTGAGCCATTTGTTTATTGGACTCTGGGGTTCCCTGTTATGGTGCTACAAATGCTGCAGGCATCTACTCTATTAGGTTATGAGAAAGTGCGCACATGCATGTAAATGTTGGCTGTGTGTACGAGCAGTGTGTGTTCTTTCATGGGGTGGGTCGTGGGGGAACCAGTCGGTAGAAATAGGGCAGTGGGGCAGGAAGCCTGCAGGCCTGGGGCGCCTACATTAACGCTGGGGTGACATGTTGAATATTCTAACCTGGTTTGTAATTAAAGTTCACTAGTTTTGGCATTTTGGCTTTAATTACAAAGTTTAAAACTGCATGTCAGGAAGAAAACAGCAGGGGAGTCTTAAGTCAAAGCATAACATCGCACACAAAAACACTTGTGTTGCAGTCGAATAATCCCAAAAAATGTGTATTTTTCTAAACACTTTTCCTCGACTTCGATGGACGTTAAGAGAAGATGTGAAGGAGAATTTATAAGGACTCAGGAAACAACAGCAGCTGTAAGAGGATCCGACCGAATTTATACTTTAATAAAACATTAGTACAATGAATGTCAGACACGATTCTGGACCATTATATTTCCTGTCCAAAATAGAATCAAACCTGCTAAGAAGGATGTTTTCAATTAAACAGCGAATGGTGGGCAATTTAAATGTTGTTGCTGCAAGGAATTATCCCATCCTTCCTTTAATGATCCAGTGTGCCCTATGCTAAAGGGGATAAGAAAAGGAAGCATTGATGCACCTTTCCTTCGCATCTAGTTATTGGACTAGCTGGCACATGGCTGCCACTTAATAATTCATTTCACTCAGCTGGGAACCTTCCTAATCAGAAAAGACTATTCGACCGCGTCCTTGGTGTAAGCCGCATTAAATAAACTACACTCAAACAGATGGGAACACGGCAGTGGTGCTCACATTTATGCCGGGGTTAAGTCAGCGAGGATCAAGTGAATAATTGGGTCTGTTGCTGAGAAGGCGGTGGCTAGACATATGGCTCGGGGGCGTCTGGAAGGAGCTGGGGGGGGGTTGAGAGTGGCTGAATCAACCATCTGACTCCTCCGAGCTGCCTCTAACTCACCTGCAGCTGGACAACCGGCTGGATGGATGTGAGGAGAGAGATGGAGCGGAGGAAAGGAAATGGGAAACGGGAGGACTGATTGGATAAGAAAGACACAAAGAGAAGATGAGAATGTGTGAATAAAGACTGGAGGAGGGTGAGAAAGACAGAAACAGTGTTCTTGAGTTAAAGAAGAAATATGAAGAAAGAGAGCAGCAAATTAGAGTCAAAATACAGCACATTTACAGTTTTGTAAAGATACTACTTGATGAAATGACAGATGGTGGGAAACAGAGACGTTCTGTAGTGCAACCCCCCCCATCTTACCCTCCTCATTTATTCAGCCAGCTCTCTCTCTCTTTGAGATGCCAACTCAGCTTTATTTTGCCTCCGTGGCCAACTGCTGGGCTTTTCCTCTGGTGGAGCTTAGCTGAAAACACAGGAGCTGAGAGAGCGATGTGGATGCGCCCGAATCCTTTCTAACAGTTGATGATCTTGCCAGGAACAATAAAGGATTGTGGCAGCACACAGACGGCTGGCAAATCTTTGAGCTTAAGCAGCTAAACACCCACACACACACACATCTGTTGAGTGGATCTAATAGCCCGGGTCCTGCTCCTCTGCCCTGCTGCAGGAAAGTGGCTTATGACAAGTGACCCAATTAATGGCTCTCAGTGTGTGTGTGTGTGTGTGTGTGTGTGTGTGTGTGTGTGTGTGTGTAACCATGTTGTTTATTTGGTCCTTAAACTACAGAGCTTTTGTAATAATGACATCACTGTATCTTTTTCTACACCAGATTTAAGGCAAAGATGCCGTGTGAAGGGAAATGAACAGATGTATTGTTGTTATTGTAGTTTTAATGGTCAGCTGATTTGGACTAATTATCAACACAGACATAAGTTGCAGCAGCAGTTGTGAAACAGGTCATGGAGGCAATTAAAGTACTTTAAAATCCAAAAGATCACACTGATGGGTCTCTGTATATCTAACAGAAACTGGTTAAAGCTAATTTGGCTTCATTTTGATGGTGCTAATTTGCCAAAATGTAAACAAATAAAAAGGTGTGGTAGCCAACAGCGTAACTGAATATATGGTAATATCACTACTCCAGTTTGTGTCCCCCAAAGCATTATTGAGGGTCCCACAGTGTCAGACTTGACTCTTTAAAGCCTCTTTCCCACTGAAAAACCTGCATGAACGGACTAATTTTGGTGAGAAAATGCTTTAATAATCTAATTTCTATCTTCCCACAGTGATGTTCAGGAAGGAGCTGGTGCAGAGGCTGCCAATGATGCTGCTGCTGCTGCTGCAGCACCCTCCAGCTCTTCGTCAGCACCTGAAGCAGCAGCAGCCTCCTCCTCCTCCTCGTCTGCCCCAGATGCTCCTTCTTGTTCCGGGGCAGCCAGTGAAGCCCCGTCCAGTCCCAAGGTGGTGGTGGAGACAGACAGGGCCAGCCAGGTGTCCGGCTCAGGCTGCACCAGCCAGGCTTCAGTCGATGATGAGGACGACGTGCCAATCACAGATATCTACTTTGTAAGTTAAACCCTCCACACACACACACACATGCACACACATTTATACTTTTAGAGTCCTGTTAAGACCAAAGTAAGCACAACTCAGAGCAGGACTAGCTCCAATCACTTCTCATCTGTTTGACTTTTTTATTTAGCCATCAAATCATCTTTAATATTCAATCAGCTTCAATGTGTGTATCGGCTGACACACACGATATGTTTGTAATGAACGATGTATCTATGATCATAAAGTCGAGGACTGAGCTATATGATCTCCCACAGAGGCGTTGACAGAAGGACCGCAGAAAGGGAGTAGCGACTCTGGCCGGTATGGGAACGAGAGTGTGTGCGGTTATTGCTTGCAGTGTGGTGCATTCAGTTAAAGGAATAGTTCGACATTTTGTGAAATAGGCTTATTTGCTGAGAAGTTTGACACCACTTTACCACCGTCGTCTGTTAGTCTGTTGTACAGATGAAACAAATCAAACATGTTAGAGGTGCTAGTAGGCAGATTTTCATATTCAGCGTACAGACGGTGTGAGAGTTGTATTGATCTTCTCGTCTAACTCGCAGCAAGAAAGCGGATGAGCGTGTTTCCCAAAATGTGTAACTATCTTGTTAGACAGTGTGTTGCAGAGTGATAACAGCATGTCCACATCACTTTGGAGTTCCTGTCTAATAGAGTGGTGCAGGAACGAGTCCGAAAACCCGGAAATGAGTCGGCAAGTTTTGCACTTCCGGTTCCCTCATCTAGCGATGCCTCAAATACGTTCTGTGGTTAATGCAAGCTTTAGAGATTTCAACATTTCGTTCTACCAAAGAACAATTTCCCTCTTGTCAAATTTGAAGCTTTTTTTTTTGGTCATGTGACCGTGATGTAGTAACGTTTATAGCCTAACTTGCTGAACAAATCGTCTAAGTATCATGAACGTTTGTTTGCTAACTTCCCGGGGTTGGCCAACAAAGGTTCCCTGCACCTCTCTATGTGACCGTTAACACGTCCACAGACACACTCCGCAGCTCGTTTTTGTGTGAATAACTAGCTTTTTGCAGTTTTCGTGTGTTCAGTCTGCAGGATCGTCTGACTGAAAGCAGCCGGCTGCCATCAGATAGTGCTCACTTGGGCAGGTCTAAATCTTCCCAAAAGCACAGCTATGAATGAATGTATGAGTGTCAGGTGGAGGATGGAGAGCGGAGCCGGTGATCACAGTTACAGATAGAAACGTTCCCACCCGGCCCGCACTCCTGCCGGGTGTCTCCTGTCGGGGAATCAAACACCCTCTTTATGTGGCACGAGAAATCCTAATGGCCAACAGGTTAGTCAAAGAGCTCCCTCAGTTATTTAACAGCCCTCTCATCTGACCGGCTCCGACTGAAGCTCAGTTCATGCTTCAAAAGACGAGATTCTGTTTGTAGCAGCAGCAGCAGCAGGGGGTCTGGAACGCTGAAGTGACGCTGAAGTGTAACTACACAGAAACACGCTGCAGGCAGTGAGTGAACAAGTGAAAGTAAGCTGTCAGCACGCGGCCATGTGACCCCCCAACTGAAGTATGAAAGCCTCACAAATCGTGTGTATAGATTATTGACAGGTACATGTAAACTGTCAGGATTAGGGGCGGGGACAATGGAAGATTTTATTGCAATAAAAAACACTCAACAATAAGTTGATCGCGGTGAATTTACATCATCGTAATCATCGTCACACGAGGGATTTAGAAAAAGCTTCTTCCTTTTGTGTGCTACCTGTCTGTTTCTGCTATCTTCATCATCATCATCATCATCCTCACTCCAAACATCCCACACAAATCCCGTTTCTGCACGGCAGCTCAGCCTCACGTGCTGGATGAAGTGTGATCGCTCCTGTATCGACATTCTTATCGCTTCTCATATCCTGCAGGAGTTGGAGTAGTTTCAACCACCAGAAACACTTTCTGTGTCCTGGTGATCAGCCCCTCACAACACAAACACCCATCGCTTACATAATCGCTGCTGGTGCATTTAAGTCTATTATGATTGCAAGAGAGCCAAAAAAACTAATTGCACCATTGCTGCAAGCAAATGAAGACTGAGTACAACGGTATTCAATGTCTCAAATTTACTTTTACAAGCACACAAGGACTTGCTAGCTTGAGATTTTGCGAGAAAAAAACTAAATAAATCTGATTTCAGGTCTTGTAACGTCCAGCAAGTTGGATTTTACACAGTTGGTGTAGAAGCATGTGATCATGTAGCCCCTCCTCGGGTAAAAGGTCATTTAGCTGTGAGATTGGAGTGATTGCTGAAGACTCAGAGGGACACAGGTGTGTTGGTGTGTGTGTGTGTGTGTGTGTGTGTGTGTGTGTGTGTGTGTGTGTG
>NW_022280072.1:959597-966672 GCF_004355925.1 Anarrhichthys ocellatus
GTGTGTGTGTGTGTGTGTGTGTGTGTGTGTGTGTGTGTGTGTGTGTGTGTGTCGTCACTTCACAGGTATCCCAGTTTGGCTCGTGACTAAATAATTCAGCCACCATCAACAGTCTCCACGTTGACTTTCCGCTCTGCTCTCCTTCACCTCTGTCCTCCACATCTGATTGTTTTTCTTCTTTTGTCTGCTCTCCCTCGTCTTCTCTCTCTTCACCTCCTTCCTCCTCTGCTCTGTTCGCACGTTTTTTACCCCCCCTACTCTGAAATCATTCTCACCTTCCCACGGCTCCATCTATAGTCCTGAAATCTTTCTGTCCCCTCTTCTCGCTCTTTCTCTGCTTTCTTTCTTTTTCTCAGTCCTGTGATTGTTCTCGTGAGTCATGATGAAAGTGGTGTCACGTGGCTGCCAGACTTGTTTCTCTATCTGTCACCTCTGACTCATCCAGTGTGTGTCTCTGCTGGGTTTACACACATCCACAACGATCTTTTTCCATTTTCACCTCAGCGTGCTTCTGTTGTTTCCACCTTTCTCTCTCCACCTTACTGTTTTTTTCGTTCGTCTCTGTGCCACACACACCCTCCTCCTCCTGTTGTTGTCAGTTTCCTGATGGGAGGACCTGGGTGGTCTCTCCTTTCCGACTGAGGAGGAAATGCCAGTCCAGTTGGCCCGTAAGTGAGTTAGAAGGTGCTCGTCTTGTAGGTGGTCTCTGTCGTGGTGTTAGACTAGAATAGTCCCCGAGTACAATGCTGTTGGTTTGATGAAACACGTGAATGTTTTTGTTTATTGCAGATGTTTTTGTTATTGTGTTGACACAAAAAAAAACAATATCTGCTCTTCACATAGTGAATACAATGAAGTGTGGGAGGAAGCTAAACAAAAAGCATCTTATATGACAGTCTGCCTTTCTGTTACTCTTGTAATTCATCTTCTTTTGAATCTCAATTTGTTTCCTCACTCACTGACGGCCTCCCTCATCCCCTGTATGGATAGCCTGTTAGCTCCAACGTGCTGAGCTCCGAGTGTGTGTGTGTGTGTGTGTGTGTGTGTCATCAACCCACGCCAACGTACCGTGTTGCAGCTGCTTCCCTCTCTTAAAGGGCTGGTACACTCCGTGATAGCAAAGAAACCTACAGAAGCTTTTCTATACATTATGCAAAGAGCCTCTTGCTTGTTGGAAAGGAGAACAAAGGAAACAACCCATCCTGTTGTTGTGTTGTGCTTTGACTGAGGATGCTCTCTGTCTGACTGTCCCGGCATCCTGGCTCTCCTCCCATTCCCACCTCCTTCCTCGCTCCTCATCCTCTCCCCGTTTGGCCGATGCAGCGACTCATCCCTCGCTCTGCATACCTTCGCTTTGCTTCCCAGGATTTAGTAAAAAAAAAAAATACACTTATATTTGAACACAAAAAAAAACCCATCGGGCTTTAAACAGCACTTTCTTTGTACCTCTTTGTTATTTTTCCAAATTTTTCATCTCTGTGTTCCAACTCTGCTAACCGCCAAAAAGGATTAAACATCCTTTTACACTGTCTTAACATTTTTACACCAACCTGATGTCAAAATTCACACTTTCCGATGTCTCTCTCAGCAACATTTCCTCCTATATGCATCCCTAATTTTCATTTCCTGTCTTGTCTTTTCTTCTCCTGTGATCTCCCCTTGTCTGTCTCCTGCCTGCTGCTTGTCTCTGTGCCTCTGGCCTCTCCTCTGTCCCTCTGGCCCCCTCTGCTGTGGTGGGGGTGTAAAAACAGCCTCAAGACGACAGCACCTGGGTGTACTCTCCACTACACTATGGCTCAGAGTCTAAGGCCCTGCCAGATGGGGATTGGGAGAGAGAGACAGTAAGTGAGAAGCATCGGACTAAAATGTAAAGTACAGGGGAAGAAAATCCCTCAGGCGAGGAATGAAATCAGTCGTGTTTGGTCTTCAGAAGGATGGAAAGGATCACTTGTTTCTTTACCTGCCTGAGAACCTTCTGCAGTAAATGTGGAGGAAAAAAAAGCTTCTCAGGTTCAAAAAAGGTTAACTCCAGAGAGAATAGGCTGGCACTGCATCCAGAAACCCACCTCTGCATCACAGCATTCATTCCTCATTGACGAGTGGGTGGAAATGGTCACATGCGGTTTGCGGTACCATTCAGTCCACGACCAGCCGTCCTGTGTCCCTCCAACAACAAGCTGCTCAGTGTTTGCTTTGCCGCGTCGCTGCACCAACGGAGGAGTCACATTTTACAGAACACGGACGGCATTTTAGGCAATTTGGGTGATTGTTTCCATGCGATAATATATTAATTATAAGCATTTTAGTTTACTGAAGGAGTTGAGCGTTTATTTTCAGTGTTAGGATTCATATGTTAAATGTTCTCATCCCAGATAGAGATATCTATCTGCCTCTTGGGTCAATCTGACAAAGTTAGATGAGAAATGGCGTCGCTCTCTCTGACTGGTTCCCTTTAGAGGTTTTTATGCTGCTTGTCGGCTGTGTTTAGTGGAGCAGCATTTGCATTTGATAAGGTGTCATCAACCATTGAATCCCCCCCCAACTCATTTTATTCCTCATCCTCTCAGACACATCTTTACACCAGGGAGCATGTTTTTGTGCGACATTCCTGATCAAGTTATTTATCAACCAATTCAGTCTGGTAGATGTGAGCGACAAAAGTATTTAGATATGATTTAAGTGTGAATATTTAAAATGTGCTTGATTTTAAACCCTGTTCCGTGATAAAGGGAATGCGTTCTTTCATCTTCCAGTTTAAAGTAATTCTATTCTGCAGACACTTTTTTGAAACGCACACGGCGGCAGTAGAAGTGAGCTCAAATACACAAGAGGCCGGTATTTGATTTTGAATTA
This sequence comes from Anarrhichthys ocellatus, assembly GCF_004355925.1. Classification (NCBI taxonomy): domain Eukaryota; kingdom Metazoa; phylum Chordata; class Actinopteri; order Perciformes; family Anarhichadidae; genus Anarrhichthys; species Anarrhichthys ocellatus. The sequence continues at coordinate 962,451 of NW_022280072.1, forward strand.
TGTAGCTGATGCAGATTCATTCAAATATTTCATATTGGCTCATTAAATGTCTTTGTTAACAGCATTAGTTGATCCAATGTCCTCCATTAAAACCACAGCAGGTGTGGCCTTCATGCTCACTCAGATGAAACGGCACCTATCCGAGTGGTGTAAAGCAGACACTTCACACTTATTGTTTGATGTGTAATACATGAAAACTTCCTCACTATTCCTGGTTCTCACCTGCTCAGCGGCGTGTGCTGTGTTTCACAATCATTAGCGAGTGATGCATGAGAGACGATACGCATTTTACACCGTGAGGGGGAAATAAAAATAAACAAGGTGTATGCTTGCTGTGTGTACTCTGCCTAACGCACTCGCTCTGTCTGTCTCCAACAGTAAACCCCGATCTCTGGCAGAGAGGAGTGAACGTGTCAGTGGACTCATCGGTCTGACGTCCAGACCTCAGCGGTAGCAGCAGGATCTCTGTCTGAACCAGGACTTTAAACACACAGGAGCTGAACACTGAGGGGGGGAAGTGACTTACCAGAGAGGGAGAGAAAAAAAAAATCCTGACAGTGATGAACGTCACTGATTTCCAACCATCCCTGCCTTTCACCCTTGACAAAAAATTATATCAATTTAATAATAATGTGTATGTGTGACATACGGTAGTGCGTATACGGCTGTAGTCTTATGTGTTTGACATAAATGAAAGACTTTCATGGCCACATTAAACCCCCTTTGATTCAATGCTATAAGACTTTAAAACATGAGGACTTCCAAGTGGGGCGAATACTTTTTATAGGCACTGTTCAGCATATTCTAGTTCACACAAGCACTGCGCTCCAACGGGCTCTACAGTCCGGCCCACTCACTCTGCAGAGCAGCACACTGAAATGTGCAAGTACTGAACTTATTTCAAATCAGAAGAGACTTCATCTAAGAGTTTGGTCTTTGGCGATTAGTGGAGACAAGGCCAGTAGATCGGTGGTGGTGGTGAAGAGATGGATGGATGGATGTGATGAGGACTGGAGGGGTCGCATTGATTTCCTACTGAAATGATAACTGGCAGCAGCAGAGAGGAGAACGCTTTTGAAATGTTGACAGCAGTGATGCGATTGGTTCGCTGAGATCCTGGGATGATCTGGTTGGTTAACTGAAAGAGTGAACGCCCACTGTCAGCTGATTAGAGAGACGAAGAGAGAGAGGGAGAATAAACGAGAAGCATTTGTGAGTGAACTTCAGCTAATTTATTAATGTTTATGTATCTAATCAGGAAGTCTCATTGAGATTAAGATGAGAGACGAGAAACATTCACAAGAACTCGATCAGCAAAACAGAAGGAACACAACAATCATAAAAACCTATCAGATAATGAAGTTTCAAAATCTCCAAAGAGGAATGTAAGACTCTAGTTTGATGACAGTGTGCAGTTCATTCCATTTAAAAAGTACCTGAAACCAGTTCTGCCAATATTAGTGTGTACATGAGGGATTTCTAAGGTTAAGTACTGGGTCAGGTACTGTAGTTACACAATTTAAGTATTTTAAATCTAATAACTACGGTAGATTATTCAGATCCTTATCTTCATCAGGATACGCTGTACCCTCATCTGGCATCAAGCTGTCAATGATGACCTTCAAAACATCTGGTTATCGTTGGGTCAATATCCCAAATATGTCTCCTGAGAGCAGCCGCATGTAGACGTCAGTGTGCTGAGTGACGAGTGAGTGTTGGAGGGCTCTGCTTGTGCTCATGGAACTGGAGTTACAATGATAACCATCGTTCGGCCAATAAACAGAACGTCGACTCCGTCGTCCTCACATTTCCAGTAGTGAACATATTCTGTTTAGTTTCTAGAGATAGAATTAAAACGCATCGTTTCCTTTCATTCACAGCGTTATCATTTATTATTTATATCAAACTTGTTTTTGCAATTTTTTATTCCTGAGCTTTTCTTCTTTTATTACTGTGAGCGTTTATTTATTTGTCTGTTTGTATTTTATTCTAATCTCAGCAGTTTTCTGCTGCTTTTTCACTCTGAAATGCTTCAATGTTTATTTTTTTTCTATTTGCATCCAAAGAACTTTTTGTTTTCTATAAATCAATCCCTGCAGCTTTTTTTTGTAGTTCTTTTGTTCTTCTTTTAGTTTCTTGTGTAAAGTCAGTGTTACTACTTTTTCCTCTGCACCTCCTGTGAGGAAACGGCTCTTGTCTCCACAACAGAAGGCATCAATAGCAACACTGAGGCAGCAGACATTGTCGGCCATTATATCGTAGCCTTCACATCATTGCGATGTCTTCCAGTGTTGCCCCCTTTTTTCTCGGACAGATGCGCACAAATCATTTGTAACGATAGAAGTTATCATATTTTATTTTCCGTGGGAAACAAATCAACATATCAGTGACAGTTGCTACATCCGGTCGCCCCTCTCACCTCCTCACAATAACAAATCCACTGACTGGACATTTCAAACGTTTGTAGATGTAGAGCATCCGTCGTAGTATTTGCGCTCGATATCGTACCTGTTATCTGTATCTTTGAATGAACACAGTGCGTCGTTGCGGTGTTGACTTGGTGCGACGCGGCACGTTTGTAAATGGGGTTGAATGTTGTTTGCACTTATCAAGAGGACCTGAAGATGAACTATAGTGATAGAGGCCAAATAAACATGCATCGCGTTTATGTTCTGCTCACACAGGCTGATGTTTAGGCAGCGTTTCTTTCCTTTTTTTAGGATTATCAAGTGTGTGCGTGTGTGTGTGTGTGTGTTGGTGCAGTCAATCACAGTCATTGTAGGGTTAGTGTTTACTGTAGTCTCTCTGTGGTGGACATCTTAAGGACTCTCGAGTAAGACTTAAGTTAAAGTCCAAACAAACTGATTTTTTAAATAAACTTCAGAAACTGTATCTTCGGTCGGTCGGTCGGTGCGTTTCTGTGTGTGTTCGTGTGTACGGGAGGACGCATTGTTAAAGAATAATAAATAGAGATCAGATTGTTCCCATGACGTGTAGTGGCCAGTTTGTAATCAGTTTGCTGTTGTTCATCAGATGGAGACCATAGCAGCAATATTTTGTACAGTCTAGCTTTTATGTTCATTTTTATTGCCTTATTGAGACATTTTACGTGTAGGCCTATATATATTTTTTTTTTTTGCTGTTGTATTTATTTTTTCTTTCTCATAGTTGTGCTCCTGAGAATGTGTACATAAAAGTATAAATACAAAGATATACAAATATATTTTCCATTTGAATCGGAGAATATTATTTTTATTTGGTTTTATTTTTGCTGCTGGGCAAGAAAACGATTGCGATCGACATGATTTACTGTACCACGTTCTTCAGTGTGTTTATTGAGATGCAGCTGCTGTATATTTATGGTCTGTACACCACTGCTGTTTCTTGGTAACGTGTCCAGCATTGAGAGATCTGTGGGTTTTACTGATACATGCAAATCAATAAGGTTTCTTCCAGCTGTGTTGTGTACGTGTTTTCAAATCGCTGTGTGCCCTCATCCAATAAGGAGAGTCCTTTACAGAGACATAGCATGGTTTAAAAAAAAGAAAAAAAAGAATATGCATATCAGACATGTGTATTTATGTATATCTGTGTATATTCATCTATTTATACCTGAGGATAAATAGATGGCTGTGTGTGTGTGTGTGTGTGTGTGTGTGTGTGTGTGTGTGTGTGTTTGGACTCAATCAGAATGAATACAAAATAAAGCAGTTCTATGAATTGTTGTTCATGGAGATAATGTCCTATCATATTTTTTATTGATTCCTTGTTGAAATCAAGCAGCACCGACGCATTTCAGTTGTCGCGCATTAACTCCTGAGTTCACAAGTCATAAGGTCCATAAGAGTGTGTGGGTTCTTAGATTTCATGATTGAGTTTGACAAAATGTACAAACAAAAGCCTTCAGTTTGACTGTATTTTAGGGATCAAATAGCATAAAAGGTTTACACATCAAGTATGACATTCATATGGCTAGATTTATATGTAAAAAAGCAGAATTATATAATAGAAAATATAAGATCAATACCAAACAATGACCATAATACATTGTTTTACCATCACATGGTCATTGCTGTATGTGCTTTTAACTTTCTCCGGCATATTTGACACATTCCAGGACGGTTGCTTCTTCTTCAGTTACAGCAAATTGTGTGTATATGTATATGTATATGTATAGAAAGTTAAAAGCACATACAGCAATGACCATGTGATGGTAAAACAA
>NW_022280072.1:966772-981307 GCF_004355925.1 Anarrhichthys ocellatus
AGCTAACAGTACGAAGCTTAAAAATAATATGTAAGACAGAGATAAAATTCTCAAAGATGTGAAATGTCATATAGACAGATTTGAAGACGTAAATGCAGCGTGTTTGTCTACGGCGTGCTGATTGGAGGGATGGCGGGTTTCAGCCATTCACCTTCTCAGTGGGGTGAAGCCATTCTGAACCCTTTAAGATAAAGTGACCATCAAGTGTCCATTCCTACCAGTAGAGCTGGAGGGTAAACTCATCCACAGATCAGACAACCAGCAGAGGAGGAATCGCAACTCCAGCCTTTATTTAAGGAATTCTGAAAAATAATCGCTTCATCAACAGTCGAGGTTGGACGACTCCACTCATGTAAAAGTGACCAGGAACTACTGGCCTCTCTATATAGTAACATATTACTTAGTCACTAACCTGCTTTAATAACAGTAGGAAGACTGTATAGTTAGGGCCAGTTAGTAAAGTCCAACATAGTATAGCCTATTGTATTCTTTATTGTCACATACAGGCTTTGTAAATCGTTGAATTGGATGTCGATGATCTGATTTTTCAAACTCATACAACCTTTTTTTGTTAAATTGTTCAAGTTCAAGTTCTTTATTTGTCGTTGGCAATGAAAATCCTAAATCTCAACAATGCTAATTAAATGTGTATTTTAAAAAAAAGGTTAAAACAAAATAAAAAGACTGAACATACAATTGTGCATGTCAAAATAAAAGATACAATATAACATAAAGAAAGGCAAATAAATCAATTCAATGTAAAGAGGAATGTATTAAATATAAATGTATAACGATAAGTATAAATATGTTCATACAGAGGTGTATCCAGTTGAAAAACAGTAAGTAAAGTTATATTAAAGGTGAATAATATCTCCAAGTGATGAGCAGAAGAGCTCAAGAGTCCAAAAGTCTTATGATTGGATAATGTGGTTGTGATGTCACGGATTCTGGTGATCTCTGCCTTCAATAAACATTGTGAAACAGTTGGTGTGGCATGCTCAAAAATATTGTTATGTTGCTAAAGACTGGGATGTTGCTCAATCTGCAGGACACAGGGCGTCAGAGTTGGGAGGACATTTGTCTCGACGTGTTCAGAGCCGTTTAATGAGAGTCACGTCATCTGTTTACTCCAATGGATGAAGTTTAGTCTGAAAAAGACTACAGCCATGCTAGATGCTCTATGAGGCTTCACTTGGGCATGGGTTTATTTATTTGAGCTAAATGCTAACTTTAATATACTAACATGTTAACAATTATGATGTGTAAATGCTGATGCTAAGTTGGTATAAGGTTTTCCTTGTTCACCATCTCAGTTTATCATGTTAGCATGTTGACGTTTACCTCGAGTTTGTCATTTTGGCCGTCGCCATCTTGGTTTTTTGCAACCAGAAGTCTAAGTACAACCGAACGCTGAAAAAATAGGCGACAAAGGTTACAATTAACTTTCGTGAACTGAAAACACGTTGAGATGGTTAAAGGTAAACAACAACTGAGGTAATAAATCAAGTGAGACGTAGAGTCATTTTCTCATATACTTCTATACAATCCTATTTTTGCAACTAGAGGAGTTGCCCCCTGCTGGCTATTAGAAAGAATGCAAGTTTAAGGCACTTCCGCATTGACTTCACTTTTCAGAACCAGAGGTTGCCACCTTGGTAACCGGTCATAAACCAAAATATTGGACAAATTCAAATTTTGACTCGATGATGAGGATTCATGTCTGTACAAAATTTCATGCAGATTTAAAGGCTGTACCAAGTGACAGACTCAGAGCCATGATGTTAGCATATCTAAAAATAACAGAATCAGCATTTAAAAAAAACAGCAAGCAACACAAAACATGTAATATTTGTGTAATTGCAAAATGAAAACTCGTCTTCAAATCATTATATGCTCCCCAAATTTCCAGGAATGCTACCTAAATGTCGTTCTTTGCTCTTACACTTCTGGCAGGTCAGAATGTGGTTGGTTTCTAGTACTACTTCTGTAGTTTTACTCCAATGGGCCTGTCAGTGTGCTGAGGCACTGAATGATTTATCAAAAGGAACTCTTTTGTTCTAGTAGTTGAACTTCCGTTGACGCGATTCTGCCTTTATACGACTCTGCATGATGATTGGCTGCATTGTCAAAGAAAGCGGATGATTGGTTAATGTATGTGTCAATCAATATGACAACATATCCTATTGGTCGACAGCCAGGTTCCTAAACTCACGTGCTCGGCCTCTTCATTTGAGGGCGGTGCCTACCTACTAGCTGCCGGGTAGGCTGGACTGTTGTTGTTGTTTGTGGGGAAAAGTACTTCAAAAAGTACAAAAACTACTCTTCTAAAAATGGGAACCCGAGATGACGAATACGACTATTTGTTCAAAGGTAAACTCTTCTTTAAAGGTGGATGATTGACAGCGTCTAAGTCCTCTTTGTAGAAGTTCGATGACAGCAGGACGAACTGAGGAAGTCCACTATTAAGCCAGCGTCAAAATGCTAAAGTTAGCTCTGCTAGTAGCATAGTGACAGTCGATAACATGAGCAAAACCTGTAATCAGTATTTTCAGTTAACATATCAGTGGGTAGTGCAAAAACACGTTGGTCGTAACGCGTCTTTTAGTAGTTGTAGACGTTCAACTCGGATGTCAGTTGACGCTCGTGAGCTAGCAGGCTAACGTTTAGGCAAATAAGTGGCTAGCTAAGTAAGCTAGCTAGCATGCTAACAGTGTAGCTACTCGGCCTCGTTAGAACCTCATCACTCGAGACGGTTTTTTACCAAGTTACGAAGACAGAAGTTCAAATATAACGACAGGCTATTCTACAGCCGCCTTCTGTCGTCTAAGACAGAATAATATGAATATAGATTTTGCTTCACGTTGTGAGTCATCTGACGTCTAAGCTAAAGACTACTTAACAGCTAGCTAGCTTACTTGCTGACATCGTCAAACAACGAGCATAACTGCTGCTCTTTATCATATTATTAGTTGTCCTTTACTTCAGTGATTCATAACCAGGGGTAAATATAACGTTACTTCTGCACTTAGGGAGTAACTACATTAAAGATTAAGTAACGCAGCTAATTGAATTGGTGAAAATATATTGCCACATATTTGTGTTTAAGAGAAAAGTCAACACAAATTGCAGTAATTCTGACCTTTTTTTTGTATTTTTATTTGCACAACAACCAATGAGCTACTTTAGAAAACGAAAAGAAAAAATGTAAATATAAATCATTCCTGGATTAATAAAAATAATAGTGTCTACTTTTATATAACTAATGGTGTTTAATAATATCTCCTTTAAAATACACACAACTGCTATTTATCAGCACAGTAATAAAATATTGTCTGAAGGTGAAAAACATTATCTTACAGTTTTTCAAATTACTGCAGGGCTGCTGTTTCAATGTCTTTGTGCCTTTTTGTTTCCAGTCGTGCTAATCGGAGACTCCGGAGTGGGGAAGAGTAACCTGCTGTCCCGTTTCACAAGAAATGAGTTCAACCTGGAGAGCAAGAGCACCATCGGGGTGGAGTTCGCCACCCGCAGCATCCAGGTGGACGGCAAGACGATAAAGGCTCAAATTTGGGACACAGCTGGACAAGAACGCTACAGAGCAATCACCTCAGCGTGAGTTATTTTCTCTCTGTGTATATTGATGCAAGTCTTCCCGTGGAATAAAGATGGTATAGTTACTGTATTCATCTGGTTTTATGCTCTCACCAGGTATTACCGGGGGGCAGTTGGAGCTCTCCTGGTTTACGACATCGCCAAGCACCTGACGTACGAGAACATTGAGCGCTGGCTGAAGGAGCTGAGGGACCACGCCGACAACAACATCGTCATCATGCAGGTCGGGAACAAGAGTGACCTCCGCCACCTCAGGGCCGTGCCCACCGACGAGGCTCGAGCCTTTGCAGGTAAATAGGTTTTGCCTTTAGGGAAATGGATTTGCATTTCGAATAGTCATGTAATTAAAGTAGAACTCAGTGTTGTTTCTGTTTAACAAATCTTCAGTTCAAGGGGAGAAGGGTAAAATGTATTAATAGATCTCATGAAACTTCCCCAGTTGATTACTGTATGTAAATGCGGAATTATCTTCGGTAGGAGTCTGAGAGAAAACTAATTTAGAGAAAACTGTCTTTAAAGCTGTCCGTTGTTAACATTTTAAACTGCTTTAATGTGCAAAATATACTTTGTGTCCTCTTTTCCTGCTCAGAAAAGAACGCTATCTCATTTATTGAAACCTCCGCCTTGGACTCCACTAATGTAGAAGAAGCCTTTAAGAACATTCTCACAGGTAGGAAAACTGACAAACAACATTAAGTTTAACTATTCATTTTTTGTTATCATTCTAAACATAGAACCAATTGTATTTTGGCTTTCATGACTGCTATGACTATAATTTGTTTGGATGTGTGTTTTTGTTTTATAGCTTCTTCAATCTTTGTATCGCATCTCCATGTTATGTCGTGTATAAGAAATTTCAAACAAATGGATCACTAACATGTATTTTTACTCATGGTCACTGTTTTCTCTCACAGAAATCTACCGTATTGTATCTCAGAAGCAAATATCGGACAGATCTGCACACGATGAGTCTCCGGGCAACAATGTAGTGGACATAAGTCTCCCCCCGACCACGGACGGCCAGAGAGGCAGCAAACTGCCCTGCTGCCAAAGCCTGTGACGCTCGCGCTTTCTTCTCCCGGTTGACTTTCTGTCGGTCTTTTCATCTCTTCACCTCTGGTTTACTTCAGTTGTCGTGCTGCTGTCAGCATGATGCCCTCATGGGTTCAAAAGTCTGTGACACCGAGACATTCTTGTACTTGACATTCCTTTTTTTTTTCTGTTTACTTCTTTGTTTGTTTTTTGTTCATTTTTCTTTCCTCTTAATTCTCCATTCTCAGACGAACCTGTCTACAAGAATTTACGGCCTGTGATGGTCCGCAGAAGGACGGAGTGTAAAGCTCTTATGAAGTCGATCCTTAGTTAACTAGCCTTTATGGTCCTATTGAGCCGCTCCTGTTGAAGGAATGGTGAGGGATCAGTAAACCCGTGTGTCAGCGCTTCAACTGGTTTGTTTCCTTTTTTTCCTCAGCTTGCAATGATACAGACTCTTGCCATAATCTGCTGCTACAGTGGAATCCCAATTTCATGTCTGGTTGACCTGATTCTGCCTGTCACGCAGTGCGGGTGTAGAAGAGATGAGAAGAAGGTACCGCTGGAGTATTGATGTGTCCTCTGCTCCGTCTGGATTTTCTATTTGCCTCCTTTTGATTCTAATTTTCCTCTTCGAGCCCCGTGTCCACTGTGGCATGAAATTAGCGTGAGCCAGAGACCAGACTGGCTGTGACTGTCTGACTTATTATGGGCAAGTGTGACAGAAATGAAGTGATTTTATTTGTCTGCGTGGGCGTGTGTGTTAATTTTGGTGACAAGGGATACCAATGTAGACGGATGCAATCTTATCAGTTTTGGGTTTTCTCATTAAGCGTGTTCAAGGCTGCTAAAGTTGCATTTCATTGCTGTATTTGGCAAACCAATCTACACTATTTGCTAAAGATCTGTAATGCAAAATAGCTAAATTAATGTTATAAATTGTGTGTGTGTGAGATTTATTATTTGTGTGATAATCGTATCAGTCTGGATCGAAGTTGGCTGAGGTCAAAATGTTCTTTTAACAAGCTGTCTGGAAAATGAAAATCTCTTTTGCACTTATGTCCAATCATTTCAGAGGAACAAATCACCATTTTTATAACTCCAACATCGCTTCCCTGTTGGTTGTAAAGGAAGCTGTTGGTTGAAAAGACAAAGAGCACTATATGTGGTGTTCATTGTCCTCACATGTACCTACTCACCCTTTTGTTTTCTTTTGAATGTGACATCTGTTAAAGGGAAGTGTGTAATCTGAGAACATTTAAACGGTAAATACACCAATATGAAATACTCCCTTCATGTAACACTTTCACTCCAGCCAGCTGGGAAAGTGGAACTGAAATTTAGAAATGCAAATTGTTTGTGTGCTTGGCTGAAATGCCTCTTATTCACTCATCTGTGAGAAATGCTTTCACGCGTTTATTGATTTGATGTATTTACGTCTTATGATATTTGACATTTCTTAAAAAATATGTAATGGCAGAAAACTTGTTTTTGTTCATTTGCATTACACAGAAAATACTGAAGCTTAAATAAACCTGGTTCACATGAACATGCACTGTAGGAGACGGACTTATTTTTGGATGCATTACTCAACACTGTTTCCACCACACTGTTGTTTAGCAACTTAGGTGTCAACTGATGGGCGGTCATCCTGTCGGAGGAAGCGCTTGTGCAAAGAGCATAAAGGCTGCAGCTGCATTCAAGTACATTTGACAGGCTGCCTTTTAACATGGACACGCATGACTACTGGGTGCTCATACACGGGATGAAACGTAGCTTTACAGCATATAATCAATGCCCTTGTGTACTTGGTTTTAGAATTCTTCATCCTCATTCAAACTAATATTGTCACTATGAATGCATTTAAGTTTAAAAAGAACTTGACAAACTTTAAAAATTTGTCAAAATGCATATTGCTTATTCAATCAATCCAACATGGTCAGTATTTATAGAAATGGTTTGATAAGGAGCTTGCCATGATTAAGAAGTAATATTAACTATGTAGTCGTTCGACCTGCTATTTCCACGACTAATAATAAAATCTGTCAGAATTTTCTTTCTCTTTGAAAGACTTCCGGGGAAATTTCTAAGTATTTATTTTAAATGAATAAAAAACTCTTGATCAAATGTATCCTAAATGCTAAAATTAAAAAAGGCCTTTTGGCCCAATTGGATCCATCAATGTTCTTCATTTCAGTAAATTAGAAATGATTAAATGCACACTGTGTGAGTCAGTGGTTTCATTTTTAAAATAGAATTTAATAGAAACGTTGCCGTTCCAGAGTGTTTTTTTATTGTACCTTTTAATAATAAACTTCGTTTAACAGCTTTCATACAAGACAAGCAGCTCAAAGGGTTTTACATTTAAAAAATAATAAAAACAGGAAACAAATTTGTATGAAAAATAAAACGCTTAAAGATAAAGTGAAAGCGAGCAATTTGAAAGATCAACTAATAATCCTGCTGCTCAGATTAGCCAATAAAACACATGTAGCGAGAAGACTAATTGTTTCTGCAATTAAAATAGATTGTTTTCGTTATTTGTAAAATACATTTGTACCCACTGTTATTGTCATATAATAAAACATTATGTAGGCAGTATATACATTACATGCCACTATTTTTGTGTATGTATGTGTAAAACATGTTAAAAAAATCAAGTAAACTGCAATAAAAAATTCACCAATAAAAACAGCTTTAAAATAAATACTTTAAAGAAATCATATGTTTCTCAGTCAGGTCAGATGTTTTTTTGGTGATCGGCCCTCCCTTCAACAAACTTGTTGTTATCCTCAATCTGAACAATATGATCTCGTCCGCTTTGTGTGTTTTGCACTCCTCTGCCTCGTCTCCACCGCAGCAGACAGCTGATGAAGAGCCTCTGGTGGTTTATTTACAGCTCTGTGAAACCGGAAGCCTGGCCTGCTAAGCTAAGCTAAGTTAGCACAGAGTTAGCATATCATTAGCTAGCGAGTGAGCACTTTGACCAGCGTTGTTTATTCACACATAACAGCTAAAAATGAAACGAGAGGTGAACACGGGGATATCGTGGCGGTAGTGGCTTCTGCAGTGAAACACTTTTAAAGAAGAAGACACCGGGTGAGTAGACATTTTTAACGCATTTATTTATTTATTTAGGTTAGCAGCTAGCTAGCTACTGACAGCTGGAAGCTAGCAAACAACACATCTGTAACAGTCACCAAATGATTACATAGCTATATTTACTGGACAATGAAATATGATTTTGATGGATAATGTCTGCTAATAAATATGTAAATATGTCCCTGTAACATATAACGTTAGCTAGTTACACAAAGCTAATGTATGCCGCCACGTCAATGTGTTATTGTTTTGACATGATCATCATAATAATCGATGAGGTCATCCTTCGACACTTTTTTGTACTTTTACTTACTGTTTTATAACCGTTTACATCTTTGTTTATGTGCATGTTAATGTACTAGGTGCATCTACTTGTACTTTACTTGTGTATTTCCTTATTATGCTACTTCTACTCTTACCACATCTCAGACGGACATATTGTTTTTTATGGCACTAGCTGATACTACATCTCTCTGAACTTCAGTTAGTTACTTACATATTTTGATTATTAATAAAAAACAAAATCAACAAATAAATTATAATGTTGCCACTAAAAACTACCCAGCAACATATAAAATAATTACAATGAACTGTACAGCATTAAGTTATTATAATCCAATGATAACATATATTGTATACCATTCTGCATAATGAGTACTTTGACTTTTGATACTTTTAGTTTATTTAATGCTAATACTTTTGTGCTTTTACACAAGTAAGGTTTTGAATGCAGGACTGTTACTTCTAACTGCATATTTATACACTGTGGTATTTCTACTTTTACTTAAGTAAAAGATCTGTGTACCTTTCCCACTACTGTTTATACTTATCATTTACTACATTCCTGTTTATTCATTTTCAAATACTGTCTAATTTATATCACTTTGTTTTATATTTAGTTTGGTATATTTTAACCTACACTATTTTATGTTTAGATTCTCTGCTTCTGTGATCTTTATGTATTTGTTTCATACACATTTATTGGCGTTGTTGGAGAGAGGCGGAGACTTTATATTTTATTTGCCAACGACTGCAGCTTCTGTTATTGTTGTGCTTGTGATAAAAAACAATCCTGTTCCAGACAAACGTCTGGGTCACAGAGGTTAACATCTGGATTAGTCACATTGGCTTTAAACAGTGGAAATGACTTTAGTCTGTCAGTATTAAATGCATCATGGCATAATATATATCTGCACGTATTAACTGATTAATGTAGTATATTAAAATGTGCATCAGGTTACAGTCACATTCACATGTACAACATGATGCGTGAGGCTTAAAAATCACACGAATGAATGTGTTCTCAACTGATCAGAGTTGTACATGTTGTTATCTTATTTTTGGGGGCTTCCCGTTTGTTTATCTGGGTCAGGGATTGTGTCTATCAATCGTGCCCCCCCCCCCCATGCATCAGTATGCATAAATAGTAACACTGCCATTGCTTTGGATGGACATTTTTGGGTTTAACAATCCAAGTGTGAGCAAGATTATATGATATTTGAGATTTGTTACACACAGCTAATGTTGCATCCACAGTTTTATGGTCTGCATATTTAATATAACAGATATGATTCGATTATTTCAGTTCTCTTTAAAAGTTGTTGAAAATAACTAGAATATAATAAAAAGCAGAAATGTTCCAGTGAACATTATTTTCTTCACAAGCACAGTCATTTTTACAGGTCTTTTTTGTGGATTTAATGAGATCAGAAGTTGTTGCGTTAAAATGATTGTAGAGTGTAAATTCTTGTATTAATTATTCATAAGGAGATCAAATAAAGACACAAAATCCCGTCAATTTAACACAAGAATTTCTGCACCATCTGCCCAGTTAAACCTCCCGTTTAAAATCAACACAACAACAACAGTGTAGAGTAAATAGGATTATATATTGTATTGGATTGGGTTTAATGCTGTCGTTAAATAGTGAGGCCACAGTTCTTCTAGTCTGGTATGAAGCGGATCAAATGCAGGCTCAGTGTGTGAACTCCGTCTTGTGTCGTATACAAGATGTTTGTGCTTAAGTGACACGATTGAATGTCGTTGTTTGCCATCATTGAAACCGTGAAAAAGCAGAGAAGCTCATCATTTCTGCAAAAGGAAAGAAGCTACTTCAATACTGACGGTACACACGTGTCAGACGTACTTTTTAGTTTCATAGCGTGGGTCATGTAATAACTAATAACTGTATTTATTGTCTTGACAGAACGCAGATTAATCCATTGGGCATTGGTCTGTTACTGTGGGATAATTCTCAGACAGCAAGACGAATGACTGCAGTCTGTAGCAAATTCAGCATTTATCTTCCGTCGGGGGGGGTTATCTGAGGGGAGACAGCTGTTTATCAGTCTGCTGCACATCACACTCACGGCCTCTGACGAACACACTTGCTTTTTATAATGGATTAGCAGAGGCTGTGGGCAAACTGGCCCTCCTCCAAACGGACGGCTTTCTTGTGAATGACACGGTGTCGTTGTAGATAACCTTAGTTACTTTCACATGTCAGGAAATGAATTATGAAGCACACTCTCAGATGAGCAACGTCAGCACATGCAGCTAAGTTTACCAAGAGATAAGACTCTATTGTTGAATCCTAGTCTTTTATTGGGACTGTAACAGTGTTGATAATATGACTGTTGGAACGACATTTATTGCTTTCATGCAATATTTAATTTCACTCATGTTGAACAGCTGAACAGGATATTGTTAGATTTAGATGTAATGCAGCTTTAAAGGGAAATTGGTATTTTTCAACCTGGACCTTTTTTTTCTCATGCATTTGTGTCAAAGAGACTAACTTTGAGTGACAGCAGCTAAGCCGCTAAACCAGCTGCAATGTAATCGTATCGGGCAATTCTGCACCGTCAATGCACGTCTGTTGTTGTTGTTGTTTTTGTTGTTGTTGTTCAGCACTTGTGGCCAACATGTAGGATGTGACGATTGGTCTTTGTGGTATTTGTCCCTCCCCTTCATCCATTGTGACTGGATAACAGTGACAGTGACGGGCGCAGCGTTTTACTCAAAGTTGAACGTTTTCCAACTGTCTGCAACCAGAAAACAAATGTGCAGTGCAGAATAGACTGTCAGCACCTCTTCACGCTTCTGGCATTCGTAGCGTATTGTAAATCCGCAGCCTTCCCTCATATTTAGCTGACTTCGACAATGTGGATGAGGCCTAACTCTTTTGAGAGATTTAAGAATGAGACTTCTCCTTGAGCGAGACTTGGTTGGACATGATAACAAACAGACGGAATCTTTTTATTATTTCTACGCTGTTTGCTTTGCTCAGAGGCCATCTTATCATAGTAGTAACACTACTTTAGGAGCAGAAGTCAGGCGTCTGCTGGCGGTGCAGAGGGTTTTGCACTCTGCTGCTCACCTATCAGCAGTTTCACAAGCGTGACGGAGAACTAAGACGTAAAAATGTGAGAGGCTCTCTCTCTCTAGAACCATTGTTAGGTTTGTCCATTCTGGGCTTCTGTAGAAACATGGCGGTGCTATATGGTGGACTCGGTGAAGAGGACCTGCTCCTTATTTATGACGGGCTCATTCTAAGCTTTGGAAAACACAACAACTCTTAAATATAGTTATGACTATTGTATTCCTTTCCTGCTAAAAGATCCCTCAACATGCTACACACTGGCCCTTTAAGTAAAAGCCATTAATGCTGAATCTCTCTCCCTTTCTTTGCTTGTAGAAACTAACCATCACCAACCTGTGGAGAGCAGAGTTTGCACAACCTCCGCCTCTGACCCTTTTTCACCTCCACCTGTATACGGCCAGTGTTTTGGCACACCTCCACCATGACGACGGGGGGCTGTTGCGACCTGCCTGGCTCTCTGTGTGGCTGCGCGAGCAGCCCCGGTGTGTGGAAGAGAGTGGAGGAGGCCGGCGGCGGTGACGGGTGTCAGGCGCTCTACGTCACCCAGGTCACCGCTATAGATGGACGGTTGCTCTCGTCTGTTCTCAAACCCATGAGCACACAAAGGTAAGACTCGCACTCATGTTGTCAGCAGAGACGTCCTGTGTGGTGAATTAACATGAACAGAAATATGCACAAAAAGCAGGCCATCACTCGTTTTATTATTTACACCAGATTTTCCTTACAACAGTGACATTTTGCTCATGTTATATAAGTATTTATTGAATTGTATTTTTGAGTTTTACTTCTTCTTTTACGTCTTTTTTTTGCGGATGTAGTTGTGTATTTATCATAGCCTCCCTATTGTGAGTAATATGATCACAAGATTCAGGTTTCCGATGTCACACCTGTGTTCTGCTGAAGCAAACGTTAAATGCGTTGCTTTCTCTTCCACTTGCAGAAATTGCTTAAATGTGTCAGTTTATTCTGAGCTGGTCCACTCTTGAGTATCTTTGACGTGCTGCATTTTAGCATCATAACTGCATTTTAAACCATTTTCCCTTTTTTCTAATATCTTTGCCTTTGTCTCAGCGATGGTCCCATCTGCCGTATTTGCCACGAAGGAGGCAGCAGTGAGGGTCTCCTGTCCCCGTGCCACTGCACAGGCACCCTGGGCACGGTGCACAAGAGCTGCCTGGAGAGGTGGCTGTCGTCGTCCAACACCAGCTACTGTGAGCTCTGCCACACGGAGCTCAGCATCGAGCGCCGACCGAGGCCTCTCACAGAGGTAACAAAGGTCAATGCCCTTTGCCTCGTCTGCATCAATCTTTCTGCTTGTCTTTTTAGTATTCTACAGGGGTTGTGCTGCTGTTTGTGAATGACTGTGCATATGTAAAGAAGAAGTAGCTATTTGTTCCTCATCTTTCAGCTTGCTTGCTACTAAAGTCTTCTTGTGATCTCTCTTCTCCCTTGCTGCACTGTCTCATGTAAATGTTCTCCCTCCTCTGTTTTTCTGTCTCCTTCTTATTCCACAGTGGCTGCGGGACTCCGGCCCTCGTAATGAGAAGAGGACGCTGTTCTGCGACATAGTGTGCTTCCTGTTCATCACGCCTCTAGCAGCCATTTCAGGCTGGCTGTGCCTGAAGGGCGCTCAGGACCATCTCCAGCTGGGCAGCTGGCTGCAGGCCGTGGGCCTCATCGCCCTCACCATCGCCCTCTTCACCATCTATGTCCTGTGGACCCTGGTAAAAAATGAGACTGCAGCACTAGTAGTAATGCACGTTTTTAAAATTGCCAGCTAATTTGTCTTAAACGTGACTTTGACCTCCTATTCCCGTCTTCTCCTACCTGGTTGTCTGTGCAGGTGTCTTTCCGCTACCACTGTCAGCTGTACTCAGAGTGGAGACGAACAAATCAGAAAGTACGTCTGCTCATCCCTGAAGCCGAGGAGTCCAACTCTTCCCAGCATTCCTTGCTCTCTGCCAAACTGATGAAGAAGTCTGCCAATTAGAGTATAGTATGAGACCAAATTGTAGATGGTTGATGAGGATGATGTTATGTGCAGGGGCTGATTGTCGCCTGCCAGCCAGCCTTTAAAAACAAAAGAGTGTCTTTGCCCCATCAGTACTTAATTCACATCACTTTTTAAAAAGAAATCTGTCCCTCTGTGGGTGCAGAAATGAGCACATTCTAGTGGAGTCTGGGTGCTCACGCGAAGGCACCGAGGAAGGAAACAGCGCATGGAGACGTGCACGGACCTTTACAGAGACGTCATCATAGATACGATGGTGACAGCAGGATAAGAAATTACCAAACTAACTTGTTCAATGGACTGTAAAACGTTTTAATTACGATGACTGCGGAGTACAGCGGCTCCGTTCATTGCTCTGCTGCAGTGATGGAAGTGTGTAAACTGCTACGTCCATGTCGTATCTCGGCATGCCCTTACCTACATAGGCCTTGCATTCTCTGCCCAACGTTGCCCGTTGAGGAGCAATTATTGTCTGATCCCGTATTAATCTGGAACGGATTTTTGATTTAATCACAATCCAGATGCCAGTAACTCTGTTTGAGATGAAACTTTAATTTCAGCACGAGCCTATTGGACTTCTTTCAAGGATGTTCTTTCTTTTCTTTTCCTGTTTTTACATGTGAAGAGTGGATGGTGGCTCAGCATTAGTAAAGAGATGAGAGTGCAACACTGTGGACATTGAGGTCTGCACAGCACATGAAGACACCTCTCCCAACATGCACAGTTATGCATGCAAGCACTGTTGATCATTTTGGGGATTAATATATTTTTGTGGTTTAAAAACAAAAACTTAAACCACTTGTATCATCAGCACTTAGCAAGACGGTCTCGTATAGATCGATGGAAAACATCAAAAAGAGTTGTTGGGTGGCTGATGCTTTACTGAAGCAGCCTGTTAAAGTCTGTAATTATAGCTGTTTAGTTCTGCTTCATTTTTTAAAGCGACACACACACACCGCTGTGTTTGTGTTTCGCTTCCAGAATCAGGGAAACGGAAACGTCCTGCAAGCATTAACCGTTGAAGTCAACCGTTAGCGTCTCTTATGTAGATGGAAACAAACATGTTCTGGTGTTTAGTGCTTCTGCTTCAACTTTTCCCACCAAATATGTCTGTCATGGTGGGAACATTATGCAAGCACCGCTACGGCTTAATCTGATTTTAGCTTTATTTCGTTTTTTTTACTTTCAACGAAGCCACTTGATGCGTTTGTGCTTTTCTAAATCCATTTGATGGATGTCAACGTTTTTTGGGGTGCAAACGTGCCCTCATTATGTTTCCATGTTACTGACCGGACTCATGTGGGTCTGTATTGGTTGTGTCTGGAGAGTAGGGAAAAGTCACCTCTCTCATGTGTGTGTGTGTGTGTGTGTGTGTGTGTGTGTGTGTGTGTGTGTG
>NW_022280072.1:981317-982487 GCF_004355925.1 Anarrhichthys ocellatus
TGTGTGTGTGTGTGTGTGTGTGTGTGTGTGTGTGTGTGTGTGTGTGGTGCAGTTTATAATGTCAACATAAACCACAGTATCTACCTGGTTTCCAGGTTTCCAGGTCAGATAGTTTATCATTTTATTCCACTTCATTTAGTTTGTGGAAAGACAGTTAAGTTGACGTGTGAACACACTTGAGTCTGTTAACGGGGAGATAAGCCTGAAGATGAAAACTTTAAAACAACGTATTGTTAAAACCAACATCATTTAAATTGAAACACATTGATGCAGGTGTTAAAGCCGATGGTTCAATGTTATTGTGCAGATGTTACTATTTGTGAGCGCTTGATTTATAACTGCAGTTGTGTTGAGTACAATAGAGCAGTAAAGGCTTTAAACTACTCTAAAGCGAGATGAGTTGATTATTATTCATTCTGTGATCAAACTTAAGCTCCAAGATCACAATGATTGGCTTTTAAATTTTCTCTACTCAGCGGAATGACTTTTATATTTCTTATTAATGAGTGATCATACTTTTGATTAACGATTAATAGGGATGAACGTACGGATCCATTTCGTAGAGGCGTTCAGTATTGACAGATTGCGTACATCTGGATTTTATGCATAATTACGTTATTAATTATCTTTATTGGTATTTGCTTTATAACAACCAGGCTTGACCAAACATTATTATACTTTAACTGCTGTGTGGGGGTGTGGCTTTGTCACAAAGAGTTGTCGGCTGTCGGAGAGCTTCAATACAAATTTCATTGTTCATCCTGCGCTCTTATTAATTTTCATGCTGCGGTAACTTTGTGATCTGAAACAACTTGCCAGGTTTAGCGGCTCCTTGGCGGTTTGTTCTTCACAGGAGAACAGGATGCATCTCAGTGGGGCTGTTTTGGTGGGAAATGAACACATTAATGTCTTTTTAAGATATTTCTACCTGTTTGACTGATGACCGTGTGGCATCACCTGTGTGTGTGTGTGTGTGTGTGTGTGTGTGTGTGTGTGTCGGTTGTGTCTTTGCACTGGCCTTTTGTCAACACTGACACAGTACGGTATGTTTAGCTGCTGGGGGTGGGCTGTCCCACATACCGCCCCAGTTAATCGTTTGTTTGTGTTTTTAAACTGATCTCAGAACAGCAGATTATACCCTGCGATGCACCCGGGGGGGGGGGGGGGGGG
>NW_022280072.1:982587-984275 GCF_004355925.1 Anarrhichthys ocellatus
GGGGGCTTACAAGCTTATGAGTCATTTGATCATCCGTGATTTTACCGTCATGAACGAGGCTTTACACCAAGTATCGCGACCTATTGGGGCACTGAGTATTTGAGGCAATGTAAAGACAAACAACTGAGTGTAGGTCAATGCAGAAGATGTCTGACCGCTATGACAGTTTATTTTATAGCTTTTGTACAAAGTTGCCTACAAAGTATGCAACACTGCTTCTTCTGTGGCTCCCTGCAGATCCTCATATCCAAAGAGTTTCTAAGTGTTATTACTCTTTAACCATGATGTAATACTTACTTTGTACACATAGTTACATTTCAAAATCCAGAAAGGGATTTTAAATCATTGCTTTCTCTGTAAATGTTACTTCTGTTGTGTTATGTTGTCTTAACATTTTTTTGTAATCTGTTTTTGGGAGGGTGGGTATGTTGATATGTGTTATTTGTATTTTATGTTGCAATTCTTTTGTACTCACATTTTTTAAATGCTACAATGTTTATGGTGTGCTATGGAAAAAAAACAACGAAAGATGTCTTCACCAAAATACTGGGACCTGCAATCAGCCGAGAAGTGTTTGCAAAGCAAATAAAACGTTGTGATAAATTATGGGTGAACGTGAATTCAGGTGATTTTGTTTTTTTGTTTACATGATTGTGTGGATGATGATCCCTATGTGCCTTTTCACGATTTTGTGCCTCCTCGATTCCTTTCCTCGCCTCCTCGAGCTGCAGTTTGGGAAATTGGGACGTCCTACAAGATTGAGCGCTGAGATCGATTTCCGGGTCACAAACCGGAGGAGCGAGGAATCAAGGAGGCAGAAAATTGGGGAATGTTTGTTTGTTCTCTGCTCAGTACTACTGCTCATGTGAAGAACAGGGGCGGAGCCAGATGTTGTAAACACTCGTCATAAACACTCCTTGTAACCTATTTTTCATTTACTATTTTATCTACATCCCCAGTAATAGAACTTTTGCTTTATGCTTTTGCGGGTCCAGTCAGAGAGACTCGAGGGGAAATGAAACACAGTTGGAGGTGTGTGTGGTCTAGCTTCAGCGTCACAGTATAGATGCAACGATATGGCTGTTTAGATCATCATCTTAGTCCACAGAGGATGAGACGTCATTACTGTAAGTCTGTTGTGGACCACAGCTGTGTGCATGTTCCCATTAATCCTGAAGAAAAACAAATATGCTGCAGTTTTGCTCCTGGAGAGACTTGTCCCGTCCACTGCATTTGGAAAACAAAAGCGGCTTATTTAGAGAAACACTAGTTCAAAATGTTCCATATTCTGCTAGTGAGCAAACGGTCACTCTCTGCTCTCCAGGAAGGAAAAAAAGAGTAAATGTTTGAATATGTGTGAGTTATTTTATTGGTACCCGGATATTGCCTCTGGAAATACTCTTGTTCCAGATTTAGGACATTTTCCAGTTTTTTTTTTAAATTTTTGTTACATATTATACTTTTGACTTTTTCCAACATGCTATACTATTTTCTTATTATTGTAATTGTATTTATACCTTTATTTAACCAGGTAAATTAATCTAGCCAAGACGGAAGCAATATAATGTTTAAGAAAATACACGCAAACCTTTAAAATGTGTAAATAAAAAAACATACAGTATTTCAGGTTTAATGTTTAAAACACACACACACACACACACACACACACACACACACACACACACACA
>NW_022280072.1:984285-998019 GCF_004355925.1 Anarrhichthys ocellatus
ACACACACACACACACACACACACACACACACACACACACACACACAAACAAGGAAAAATGAATAAGAAGGAAAAACTCAAACGGGGTATTCCTCAAAGAGGCAGTAAAAGCTCACTCACAGAGCTTCACTGAGAGGAGCAGCAACTGTGAAAGAGGAGAGCTGCTGAGCCACTTCTCCTGAAGAGAAAGTGAAAGTTAGTCTCAGCGACAGCAGAGCTGCAGTCGAGACAAGTCTCTGTTTCTCTCTAAAGAAACATTCAACTGAATCCAGCAGCTTCTTCTCAACAACAGAGTCTCTGACAAACTCTGGTGAGTTCACTGTTCTACAGAGAAACTCAACATTTGGTAAAAAGTGAGTTCAAACCAGGATCCAGAACAAAGAACAAAGTAGCAGCAGATAAACTAGGCCTGCTAGAAGCTACCTAGCCTAGCTGCTGCTCCCTTTGGATTGTCCAAACACAGAGAACAGCATCTGATTTAATGTGTGGATGTATTTATTGAGTATAGAGGTACAACGTTGATGTTTTATCACTTACATAACTGTTCTGTACTTTGGTAAATATCCTTGAACTTCAAACCCTTTCCTCTAAACGTCACTGTCTCTGTAGTTCCTGCTGTCTGTCTTTGTGAGGAAGTTCAGCTGATAATATTTACTGTTTCAACTCAAACACTTCAGCTCGACTCAGACAGGAAGTTCAACTCACATTGAGACTGAGGTCCAAATATGTCACAGTAAATAGTAATATGTTCAATATTAAAGTGGAATTAAAAATGTTTAGGCTCCTTACAAATTATATAAATTCACTCTAATAACAATATATAAGCAGCAGGGTAGCAGTATTATTATTTAATATGTGATGTGACAGTAATGGAGCACTCTGTGTTTATAAATTATATTTTGTGATCACCTTTCTAAAGTACTCAAACCCTCTTCTGTAGTGGTTCCTCTACAGTAGGTTTATGATGATGGCACACACACAGAGACCCACAGAGTGTAAACAACACTTGACACACTGTTGCTGCTGCTAAAGATATAACAGTTTTGTTTTTTCACACTTGTTGTCCTCAGAGTGTAGATATGTCTGCTGCCAGCTGTCTGCTGACTGAAGATCAGTTTCTGTGCTCCATCTGTCTGGATGTGTTCACTGATCCAGTCACCATACCATGTGGACACAACTTCTGTAACGCCTGCATCACTGAACACTGGAACGTTAATGTCCCCTATCAGTGTCCCAACTGTAACAAGCTTTTCTACACCAGACCTGAGCTGCAGGTCAACACTTTCATCTCTTTGATGGCTGCTCAGTTCAGGCACAACAGAAAGCCTGCAGCAGCAGCTCAGAGCAACAAGCCGCCAAACCAGGAGAAGTTCCCTGTGACGTCTGCACTGGAGCCAAACTGAAGGCCCTGAAGTCCTGCCTGGTGTGTCTGGCCTCCTACTGTGAGACTCACCTGGAGCCTCATCTGACAATGCCAGGTCTGAAAAGACATCAGCTGATCGACCCTGTGGAGAACCTGGAAGGCAGGATGTGTACAAAGCACGATAAACAGCTGGACCTGTTCTGTAAGACCGACCAGATGTGTGTCTGCATTCTCTGCACTTATTCAGACCACAAGACACATGATGTTGTTCCTCTGGAAGAAGAATATGAAGGAAAGAAAGCCGAGCTGGGGAAGACTGAGACTGAAATCCAGCAGATGATCCAGAAGAGACCAGTGACGATTCAGGAGATCAAACACTCAGTGGAGCTCAGTGAGGAAGATGCAGACAGAGAGATAGCAGATGGTGTTCAGGTCTTCACCGCTCTGAAGGAGTCTGTTGAGAGAAGCCAGGCCGAGCTCATCGACACGATCAAAGAGAAGCAGAGAAAGACAGAGAAACAGGCTGAAGGCTTCATCAAAGAGCTGGAACAGGAAATCTCTGAGCTGGAGAAGAGAAGCACTGAGGTGGAGCAGCTCTCACGCTCTGAAGACCACCTCCACCTCGTCCACCTCCTCCAGAGCTTCAGGACCCTGAACACTGCTCCACCCACCAAGGACTGGACAGGAGTCAGAGTCAGTCCACCTTCACATGAGAGGGCTGTGGTGAGAGCTGTGAATCAGCTGGAGGAGGCGCTCAGTGAACAGATGAAGAAGCTGCTCACTGAGGCCGAGCTGAAGAGGGTCCAGCAGTCTGCAGTGGATGTGACACTTGATGCTGATACAGCAAATCCTGAACTCATCCTGTCTGATGATGGAAAACAAGTTAAACATGGTGATATGAGGAAGAATCTTCCAGGCAATCCAGAGAGATTTGATACTTGTGTTAATGTTTTAGCAAAGCAGAGTTTCTCTTCAGGAAGATTTTACTACGAGGTTCAGGTTAAAGGGAAGACTAACTGGAATTTAGGAGTGGTCAGAGAGTCGATCAACAGGAAGGGAAACATCCCACTGAGTCCTCAGAAAGGTTACTGGATGATATGGTTGAGGAATAAGAATGAGTACAAAGCTCTTGCTAACCCTTCAGTCCGTCTCTCTCTGAAGCCTCAGCCTGAGAAGGTGGGGGTGTTTGTGGATTATGAGGAGGGTCTGGTCTCCTTCTATGACGTTAAGTCTGCAGCTCTTATCTACTCCTTTACTGGCTGCTGCTTCACTGAGAAACTCTACCCATACTTTAGTCCATGTCTTAATGATGGTGGTAAAAACTCTGCTCCTCTGATCATCTCTCCTGTCAATCACACGGAGTAGAACAAACACTTGATGTTCTACAGAGAGACGCTTTCATTTAATGTAACAAATCTATATTATTGGTGATTTACGGTGTAAACATTATTGATTCTTCACATTATGATCGATGGGTTTTTTCTATTTGTCTGTAAATGTATTTCTACTCCAACACACAGATTTTAATGTAGAAAATGAGTCAACAAAATCTAATAATAAAATATTCAGCTACTGTTACCCTGGAAGAAACGTTTAGTATCGTGTTATTTGTATTTAATACAGTCGTCCTCGCTGCAGACTGTTTCAGAGCCGGAACAAAGTGAACAAATCCTCAACAGAATAAAAACAAAGAAACTTAACTTAATTTGTATTTTACATTTAGTCAAGTACTGTATTTAAGTACAATTTTAAGACTTTGTGTATGTGCACTTTGTTACTTTTTACTTCAATACATCTCAGAGGCAGATATTGTACTTACATTTTTAAAACTATGACCTTTTTTAACACTTTTTTCGACATGCTATACTTTGACTTTTTTATGACATTTATGACTTACGGGTTGTCTTTTAATCACAACGTTGCGGTTGATCCCCAGCTTCTCCTGTCTGCGTGTCCAAGTGTCCATGAGCAAGACACTGAAGCCCAAGCAGCTCCACAACCCACCGCTCTAAACCTGCTGCGGATCGGTTAAATGCAGAGATCTATTTCCATGAATGTGGCGATTGCAATAAAGTTCTAGAACACGACTTCATATGATTTACTATACTGGACTTTTTTTGTACTTGTTATGAAAAAGTTTGAAAATAACATCCAGCTTAAAGTTGTATCTCAATTATCCGTATCATTGAGTTTCCTTACTCAACCTGAAGCTGCCCAATGAAAGCGTCAAACATTTGAAGCTTCAGGTTGTAGTGAGACACAAATACTATATTGGGTAGTTGACAATTAACAAGTAACTACAGCTGTCAGATAAATGTAGTATTAATTTCTTTTATTTTCAGTAAGAAAATCAAAACAGTTTACTTTTGTCAAGAATTTTATTGGAAATTTATACAGTTTTTAAATGTAAAGTAAAACAATGACAGCTTAAGCCAAATATTCTCCAATAAATACCTAAAGAGGACATTTTTGGCATGATAACTTATCTGATGACAGAATGAAGTTGGAGGAACCAGGCTGTAAAACGCACAACACTGCTTCACCAGGTTGGAGTAACTGCCTGTAGTTTATTTACACAGCACCATCTAGTGGTAACCATTGACATGTTTTTCACAACCTTCCTGTACACCACAGAGTTTCAGTTCAATCAAACTTACAGTTTCTCAGGCTTCATTAAGACAGAGAGCACGGCCCTGTTCCTGCATCGACTCCACGGACCGAGTGACATAAAGGCTTCTTAAAGTTTTAATTCATGGCAAAACAAGAGAAGAGCACGAGTGAGTTCAAAGGTTCTATATAAAACAGAATTCTAGGAGCAACAGGAACAGAAAGTGCACAGGTGATGTGATGTCGAGGTGGATAGGTGGAGGTCGGGGGTCGTGGCGTTGAGCGTCACAGGCTCTGGCAGCACTGGAGTTTGTTGCCTTTCTGTCCGTCAGTGGTCGGGGGGACACTTATGTCCACCACGTTGTTGCCCGGAGACTCATCGTGAGCAGATCGGTCCGCTATCTGCTTCTGCGACACGATGCGGTAGATTTCTGCAGAGGGAAAGTCATGAAAAACACAGTGATGCTCTTGATTTCTTTAAACGCCTTATAAATAGTTTAATCTGTGTGAGCTGAGGCACTGCTGGGCACATGCTCAGTTGTAGGAAAATAAAACCTTTTATTAAAACATTAAGCCAACTGTACAGCTTAAAGTATTTCATTTTTCAGACAGGGACAGATATATTTGCTGTTTTTCTACTTTAATTCAATGTCAGATGAATCCTTCAGAGATCTGTGCTGACAAACTAGTTGTTTGCTCTTTGATTTAATAAATATGTAAAAAAATAAATACATGTCAGAATGTCATAAAAAAGGTAAAAAGTTCATATAAAATGTCTAAAAAAAAAAAAAAAAAAGTCACGTTAAAAGTCACATTATAATTCAGTTGTGGTCCTTGATAGTGATCGGTACGTACAGAAGTACAAACAACCAGAAAACATGATGCCTTGTCAAAGAATGTCACAACAAAAGTTATAAAAATTGTCATCGTGTAATATGGCTCAAAAAAATAAAACCTCATAGTGTAGCATGTCATAAAACAGTCATATAAACGTCGTCTAGTATAAAAATGTCACAACAACATCATCAGAGTCATACTTTGGCATGTCATGAAGAAGTCATGGTATGGTATGACAGACAAAATGTTTAGCGGGACGTATGTACCAAATGTAGAGAAATTCCCTCCGGGCGTTCCTGAGATTTGGCATTAACAAGGATGTGACTGACGGCACCAAAATCAGTTCGTCCATCAGTGCACAAAACTTCACTCCAAGTGTTCCCGAAATATCACGAGAATATGACGGACTTTGACCTTTGATTAACAAAATGTCATCAGTTCATCCTGGAGTCCGGCGGTGGACATTTGTGCCAAATTTGAAAGAAATTCACTCAAGGTGTTGATGAGAAAGAGACGGATGTAAGGAGACAGAATGCGTCCGAGCCGGCGAAAGCCGTGGTCATTAAAAGTCATACAAGAGTCACAGCTCCTCTTTCAGTTTGTGTGCACGCAGTTTGGCAACAGAAGTACGGCGGAGTGCAAGAGTTGTCAAGCTATGCAAGGGCATTAACCACCGACAAATATGATGTAGGAAAACAAAGATTTGAAATCCGGGACCGTCTACATTCATTTCAAGACGGCTCAGGTTGTATTTCTTGTACTACGAGCAACTACGGGCGCATTCGGCAGGAAGTCTCAATCTAGCACGGTCACTCATTAAACTGAAACACCTGTTGCTCTGAAACGATCGCGATCCTGTCTCAGAATTCAGTAGAACTCGAGTCTGCTGTTGGATTATCGACTGATAACTGAACATGCAGAAACCAGACATTTAGATGCTGCCAATAGTTTTAATTTAATGTTTAAAGCTTGCCAACTCGTCGGGATGGCTGCTCACGCATGCTCACGCATATTTATGACGACGTCGGCTGTAAAAAGGTGTAAAAAATTTAAATCATGTGGCGTAAAAATTTCGTTTAAAAATGCTATATAAAATGTCATAAAAAGTCACATATAAAATGGATAAACACACAGCTTTATAACTGCAGCAAATTGTTATTATTGTTGTAAAATGTCAGATTTGGTTGTTTACTGGATGTAATAGTTGTGAATAAAAGGTGCAAAGAGACTGAGAGGGTAGAAGATAAAAAAAAGAAAGGAGACAGAAATTCCTGAGAGAGATATTGAAACAAAGCCGGGAACGTTAAGACCATGTGGTCTGTTTAACGCTTTCAGACCTGGTGTGCTTAGAAGGATCTGGCTTTTGAATTTAAACAATCACTAAATAATAATGATCTCAACCCAAATGTTAACCACGCTTTCCACTGTGTGTTTGCCTGGCAACCACATTCAGTACCTTGCTCAATAAATTGTTGCATTTTTGGTGCCTTTTATTATTGATGATGACCATCAACGACCACCACTTTGTAGCATCATTGGACCAAATATTTTATCCGATATTCCATTTTGCAAATGATGAGATCTTAAGAGTTACGTCTCATGAGCTACAGCAGCACGTCTTGCTTTTCCTACCTGTTAAAATGTTCTTGAACGCCTCCTCTACATTCGTGGAGTCCAACGCAGACGTCTCAATAAATGAGATACTGTTCTTTTCTAATGTGGGAAGAGAAGAAAGATAAATATTGAGTATTTCACAGACTACGAGAGCGGATGTTCTTACTTTATCAGCACAGCGCTTGGTGGTTTACCTGCGAAGGCTCGAGCCTCGTCGGTGGGCACGGCCCTGAGGTGGCGGAGGTCGCTCTTGTTCCCGACCTGCATGATGACGATGTTGTTGTCGGCGTGGTCCCTCAGCTCCTTCAGCCAGCGCTCAATGTTCTCGTACGTCAGGTGCTTGGCGATGTCGTAAACCAGGAGAGCTCCAACTGCCCCCCGGTAATACCTGGTGAGAGCATAAAACCAGATGAATACAGTAACTATCCCATCTTTATTCCAGTGGAAGAGTTGCATCAATATACAGTGGGTACGGAAAGTATTCAGACCCCTTTAAATTTTTCACTCTGTTTCATTGCAGCCATTTGCTAAAATCAAAAAAGTTCATTTTATTTCTCATTAATGTACACTCAGCACCCCATCTTGACAGAAAAAAACAGAAATGTAGAAATTTTTGCAAATTTATTAAAAAAGAAAAACTGAAATATCACATGGTCATAAGTATTCAGACCGTTTGCTCAGTATTGAGTAGAAGCACCCTTTTGAGCTAGTACAGCCATGAGTCTTCTTGGGAATGATGCAACAAGTTTTTCACACCTGGATTTGGGGATCCTCTGCCATTCTTCCTTGCAGATCCTCTCCAGTTCCGTCAGGTTGGATGGTGAACGTTGGTGGACAGCCATTTTCAGGTCTCTCCAGAGATGCTCAATTGGGTTTAGGTCAGGGCTCTGGCTGGGCCAGTCAAGAATGGTCACAGAGTTGTTCCGAAGCCACTCCTTTGTTATTTTAGCTGTGTGCTTAGGGTCATTGTCTTGTTGGAAGGTGAACCTTCGGCCCAGTCTGAGGTCCAGAGCACTCTGGAAGAGGTTTTCTTCCAGGATATCTCTGTACTTGGCCGCATTCATCTTTCCTTCAATTGCAACCAGTCGTCCTGTCCCTGCAGCTAAAAACACCCCCCATAGCATGATGCTGCCACCACCATGTTTCACTGTTGGGATTGTATTGGGCAGGTGATGAGCAGTGCCTGGTTTTCTCCACACATACCGCTTAGAATTAACGCCAAAAAGTTCAATCTTGGTCTCATCAGACCAGAGAATCTTATTTCTCATAGTCTGGGAGTCCTTCATGTGTTTTTTGGCAAACTCTATGCGGGCTTTCATATGTCTTGCACTGAGGAGAGGCCTCCGTCGGGCCACTCTGCCATGAAGCCCCGACTGGTGGAGGGCTGCAGTGATAGTTGACTTTGTGGAACTTTCTCCCATCTCCCTACTGCATCTCTGGAGCTCAGCCACAGTGATCTTTGGGTTCTTCTTTACCTCTCTCACCAAGGCTCTTCTTCCACGATTGCTCAGTTTGGCTGGACGGCCAGGTCTAGGAAGAGTTCTGGTCGTCCCAAACTTCTTCCATTTAAGGATTATGGAGGCCGCTGTGCTCTTAGGAACCTTGAGTGCTGCAGAAATTCTTTTGTAACCTTGGCCAGATCTGTGCCTTGCCACAATTCTGTCTCTGAGCTCCTTGGGCAGTTCCTTTGACCTCATGACTCTCATTTGCTCTGACATGCACTGTGAGCTGTAAGGTCTTATATAGACAGGTGTGTGCCTTTCCTAATCAAGTCCAATCAGTTTAATTAAACACAGCTGGACTCCAATGAAGGAGTAGAACCATCTCAAGGAGGATCAGAAGAAATGGACAGCATGCGAGTTAAATATGAGTGTCACAGCAAAGGGTCTGAATACTTATGACCATGTGATATTTCAGTTTTTCTTTTTCAATAAATTTGCAAACATTTCTACATTTCTGTTTTTTTCTGTCAAGATTGGGTGCTGAGTGTACATTAATGAGAAATAAAATGAACTTTTTTGATTTTAGCAAATGGCTGCAATGAAACAGAGTGAAAAATTTAGAGGGGTCTGAATACTTTCCGTACCCACTGTACACTTGTTTACACAGAGAGAAAATAACTCACGCTGAGGTGATTGCTCTGTAGCGTTCTTGTCCAGCTGTGTCCCAAATTTGAGCCTTTATCGTCTTGCCGTCCACCTGGATGCTGCGGGTGGCGAACTCCACCCCGATGGTGCTCTTGCTCTCCAGGTTGAACTCATTTCTTGTGAAACGGGACAGCAGGTTACTCTTCCCCACTCCGGAGTCTCCGATTAGCACGACTGGAAACAAAAAAGGCACAAAGACATTGAAACAGCAGCCCTGCAGTAATTTGACAAACTGTAAAATAATATGTAAGGAGTGTTTTTCACCTGGAAACAAAACAAATTGAAACTCTTATCAGGGTAAAGGTACGAGGAAAGGCTCGATAACTGACGCGCCTCATCTGACCTGCACGAATTGAAGCTCCTGCAGTAGCTAACCAGCAGGTCTCCATTTTAGCAAAACTACAAAATGAAAGAGATTTAACTATTGATATCACAGAGACTAAAGTCCCATCACATGATCTGCGAGATAGAAGATGCATCACTCAGTTGGAGCCGTTGGGACTACAGAACCACTCAGTTGTACGGTGGTGTCACGGAGTGAAGCTTCTCTTGCCTCATAAACAATCTTCGGCTGAGTACAGATACCGTCCTGCAGAGAGCAGCACCCAAACCCCACAACAACAACAACAACACCGACTTCTTTTGGTCTTTATTTACGGTAAGTAGCGGCAGCTGATGACAAGTTTGACGACATTTTACTCCACCCAGTTTAACCTCAAACAATAAACCTTGATTTGTAAATGACGATGCACATTAACAGACTAATGTGCCACCGGATAATTACAGACATCGATGATGACAGTTACACAAAATGCACTAAACAGCTATCATTAAAGGACGGCGCTATTTTCAGGTTATCATTCAGCCATTTCCAGGCAAAGAGAAAGTGCTGACCTGGTTTTACTGCTTTCCTTTCCGTGTGGAGAAATCATTCTCACACTTTGCCCTTCCTGCTCTTTGGGAAATCTGACTCCACAGTTTCTCAAGGCCTCTGTTCCAGTCATCAGTTTATCTAATCAGCTGCCACACTGGCCCGGGCCTCTTATTCTCCTGTACTTTAATACTATACTTACTAGATAGATGTGATAAAGTGAACTCCTTAAGTATTAAAATCCCTACATCTAACCTTCAGCCTATGATTTGGCGTATACTTGCACATGTAAACCACTCGCTCTCCTGTTAACTGGGCTAACTTAACGTTACTAAAGCTTGTGAATCAGTCTTAGAGCAGCTTCTTCCAACACATTCGACCAGTTTCACTCAGTTAAGCGCCATCATGTGACGTTGTTGTGGAAAGACTGCTCCAACACAACAACAAGCCGTTTCCTATTCAGACAAATGCCACTTCAGTTAAGATAGCAAGGTCTGAAAACCAGAAAGAATCATGCAATCAGTCGCATGCGTGTGTGAGCGAGTGTGCCTCTCTGTCTGTCCACAGCTAATCCGGCATTCTGCGGGGGCAAACTCCATAATATTTTGGGGTCGACAGTTATGGCTGCATGCTCAAGGACCTCTAGTGGTTACGGTGACTCGTACTATTTCAAAACACCTTTTATGGTTCTATACTGCCAGTAACTGCCTGCTGACCCCTTCAATAACTGCTTTTTACTGGCCCCCCCCGGCCGGTAGAGGCCCTTAAAGATAACACAGCTGAGGGCGGAGATCTGCACTCTTCTGATTTAATTATCTGTTTAGTTTATATCCATCTATGCAGATTCTGGTTTTATTTTTTGTATCATTATTATTTTTAGTATTTTATGACATGCCATATCTTCTAATCCAGAGATTTCTTATACTTGTACGCATTTCATGTTAGTAGATTTTATACATTTGTTTACACAAAAAGGAGGTCAACACATGTTATCAGGAAGCTAAATTCCAAGGAGTAAAATGTGACTGATTATAATTACTTGGGAGTGTAAATAAGCCCTTAGCCTTCAAACAAAGAGGTGTTTGGCAAATACACACCTGAAGCAGCTAACGGTGTCGAATTTAAAACCAAAGCCACAACAAGAGTTTCCTTTTTATTTGGAGTGAGTTTCCTCAGGTCCACCACAAAGGGAACTCCTCGTTTCCTTTTGCATTAATGCACCTGATCTTAGATTTCAGTAACTATGCCACTGTCGGTGCTTTAAAGGTGTGGTTGTACAGGTGAGGACATCTGATAACACCTAACCTAAATAACCACACCTTTAAAGCACCGACACGCGCCGTTGGGCTAGCTTACAGTTAGCTTAGCCGCTAACCACCAGCTGATATTAACGCTGACCACTGACGGTGTAACACGGTTAGCATGCATGCTAACCTCACGTTTACTCGCTAATTAACACCAAAACCAGACTATCTACTAGCAGTTTGGGTTCCACTCACTTTTGAACAAGAAGTCATACTCGTCGTCTCTGTTCCCCATCGTTTGAGAAGTAACGTTGATCACCTTTTTCTGAGATTGCGGTGATGACAGAAAAGATATCTCCCCTCCTGCTCCAAAACCAGCAGGGTGTGCTGTGCCAAGATGAAGAGAGCAGAGCCGTTTGGAGGGAGAGTTGCGTTTAAGCCACACAGTCACGTGACTTGCCGGAGGGCAGCCCAGTAATAGAAGCGTCATAGAGTAGAGATGAAACGATTAAATCAAGTTAAATTATATAGCACATCTGACACAACATGCGTAGACTTCATGTAATAATAATAATAATAATAATAATAATAATAATCAGCATCATAATATAAAAAATAATACAAACATAATAATAATCATCATAATAATAAAAATAATAATAAAAAAAATTATTTAAAAAAATAAAATAATAATAATAAAAAATAAAGTTTTAAATGTTGACCTGGCTCTGTCAAAGCCTTGAATGCTGGCAGGAAACTGACATAAAACCCATACAAATCGATGGACTCAACAAATAACACCAGAAAATATACATTACTTACCTTGCTGCTTACACCAACAGATCCCAGATCTGTCTTCGTACACAACACCTCTGCTGCTGCTATGGAGGAGCTCCACTGATGAGGAAGCTCATGAGTGCTGGAGATGGTTTACGTCCCCCGGTGACGAAAAGCAGATTGTGATAACATGCTGTTAAGGATGCTAGAATTAAATAAAGGTGTAGCAAGACAACATGTCACTAAAATAAACTAGACATTTAACTGAAGAGATTTTCATACGATCTTTTGATTGCAACTTGTTCCAATTGGCTCTTCAGCTTCTTTCTTAAAAACACATCCCTGGTTCTCCATGAGCGATTACAAGTAATATGATGCTCATATATTTTATATTGATAAAACCACAACGAATTCATCCAGCAGAGGGAGCTACATATACATTTTTTCCTTTTGGACTCTCACCTATTAGGTTGGTGGTGGAGCTAATTTTAACCACCTTATGTACAGCTGGGTAGTTTGTTAATTGTAATTAATTAAATTCACTTTCTGGTGAGTTTCATGCCGTATATAACCAGCTACAGCAAAATGTTCCCGCTTGATTAGTTTCAGTGGGGCACACAGCCAGGTGATTTCCATCCTTGTCAAACACTTCCATAACGTGCACAGCTGTCTCACCTGGGGATATTTTTAAAAGCACCCGCCCACTCCACACGCATTGACCAATCAGCGGCGAGGACGCTGCGCACAGGTTCCCTCCTCACTTTTAATATACAAGAGCGATTTACCGCAACCAGGCAGAAGGGCTCAGACAAATCTGTATATAAGCTTTTTATGTATTGTGGACATCGACCATCATGATGGAAAAGCTAACAGCGCGACAGAGGAGCCAGCTGCCCACCTGTTACTATGAGGGATACCTGGAGAAGAGGTCGTTCAGAGATAAGGTAGTGCATTACAGAACAGTTTGCTGTATTTTGTGCTAAATCTGTGAGAAACACTCTCGTCTGTTTGTGGAATAGACTGCAAAATAAAGCTTATTTTTATTAAGATGTTTGTATATTTAGGTCATCTGCGGTGGTGGAATAAATACTCCACTACAAGTAAAAGTACTGGATTCAAAACCGTACTGAAGTAAAAATATGTTAGTCTTATCGTCAAGATATGCTAACAATATCAAAGGTCAAAGTAAATAGTGTTCAGTAAAATGATCACTGTCAGGGATTTATATAATATATGATGTGTATGTTGCAATTCGCTGCTGTAGATGTTATCAAAAATACATATTTTTCCTCTTACCTGTGGTGCTATTTATTAATCAAGATAATCAACAGACCTTGTTGTAAGTAGTTTTATGAAACTGGAAAATATATATATAAACATACATATATGTTATAGATTAAATTAAATTTGCCAGCTGCGGTATTAAAGTGATGTACACGTTAATTTGTAGAATATCTGAGTAATTCTTCCAGCCCATGGCTGTAGATGACTGCTTATGTTTGAAGTAGGTCTGTTGTTGTTGTCAGTAACTCCCCCCCCCCCCCCCTCCCCTCCTCTCCTTTCGGGAGGGAGACAAAAGTGACTGACTGGCATCTCAACAATGTGCAGATGATGTCAGGGTTCTTCACTCCTGTCAACTTTGACACAACCTGAATGTCAGAGCCTCTCAGCACGCGTTTGAGAACTAGACTCATCATGTGTATTTTGTGCGGAAGAGGAGCTCTACTCTACTTTCCATCAGTATATAAATAAGGAGGAAGTATAATAGTTAATACAGCGGTCTAGAAATACACTTAATGCACAGCAGCAGGGGAGATCAGTTTAAGTGTTGTTTTCTGTGGGCGGAGCCACCTGTCACTATATAGTTTCTGTATATAGGCCCCTTTTTCACAGCAACCACATGTCTTTACAGGGTAAAGACATGTGTAATGAATAACATGAATTATGCCCCCTGGTCCATTGGTCTGGTGTTGTGCATACACTAAATAATTACATTTACTCTGCTATGACACGTGTAAATGGCTGCGGTGAAAAAGGCCCATTGTGAAACCCTTTGACTTGAGGTTTTCAGCAGATTGTAAACAGCACACAGCATCTCTCCAACTGGTCTGACTGCTATTCAGCTCATTGTGCCGTAAAGTTTTAGGTTAAGACGCCAACCTGCACAACAGGTTTTTGGAAATAATGAATCATGTGTTTGCTGTTCTGCCAAAGCCCTTACTATATATGTATATATATATGTGTATGTATGTATATATGTGTGTGTGTATGTGT
>NW_022280072.1:1008019-1016398 GCF_004355925.1 Anarrhichthys ocellatus
TACATATTATATATTTAATTAATTAATTAATTACTGCCTCTCTATACAGTGAAGTGTGAATGAAATAGGGCTGCAAAACAACAAATCAATCTGATTATCGATTAATCTGCGGATTGTTTTCTAGGTTAATCGATTAATCATTTGGTCTACACAATGTCAGAAAATAGTGAAACATGTCCATCCCAGTTTGTTAGGAGTCCAAGGGGATGTCTTTAAATGTGTTAATATGTATATAATATCAAATAAAAAACAGAAAAGCAGGAACTCTCCATATTAGAGAGGCTGAAAACAGCATTTTCTGCCATTTTTTCGCATGAAAAATACAATAATCTTACATTTTTTTCAACGAATCAATGCAGCTTTAGAATGAAGGAATACATAGAGTAGAGTTGGCTTAGGGTTCTTGTACCCTTTGTATATAAAATAAATATAAATTTATTTCACTTTTCAGTAAAGTAAAACTCTTGTTTCCGTCACATCAAATCAGAGACATGTGAACAAGCAACTTGTAGTATGTGCTATGCAGCAGTTGGAAATACATTTTACGATGTTCTGTATTTTTCCTGTTTTACAACTTGTTTTTATATAAATACAGTCGAAATCTGTTTCTTAATTTGCTTTTATTACTTGTTGAAGAAGAAATCCAAGAACAAAGTGCTCTCGCTCCTTTATTACCTCAATGACTGGATGCATTATAGTGGAACAATTAAAACTATTTACAATAAATTGTGACACTGTCAACATGTGACAATAAAGTGAACATAAATCTCAGCTGGATGTTCCTTTTAAAGCATTGCAGGCTACAGTTATTCAGGAGATGCACACAGAAGGAGCAACACGGCAAAGCAAGACTGTTACCACATGTGACCTGGACGCTGTGCACAAATAAGGACTTCATAACATCAGTTTTCCAGAGTTTATGACTTTTGTTTCTCACCCAGGTGGACCCCAAACCTGGCTACCTCTCATAATACAATGTGTTAGCAGAGGATACTTGCTAGCTATTTGTTATATTTGTTCTACGGACTCATAATGGGATTCCTCTTCAGTAAATAAAGGGATGTTATTGGGTATAGAGACACACACACACACACACACACACTGTACAAACAAGCATTAGGGTGCAGTCAGGTGAATAGAATGAATACAGTAGTTATTTCCAAAAATCCTGAAGCCATTATCTGATGACTCCTCTACATAAAAGCTGATAAAAGCTCCCTTCTAACTCTCTGTGCCGAGTCTTTCTGTCACATTTAACTCCAAAGAAAACAACAGCAGCTCTGATTCAACGACTACAAAACGTGAAATGCAGTGAACACCTTTAGGTCTCCATGCCTCGGCAAGAAATGAAACACCACATCTCTAATGTGTGTTGTTCTGATGAGCCATGAGTTGTTAAAAAGTGTCCTGATATGATTAACTACATTCTATTCAGTGGCGTCGTCGAGGAGCAGATTGTTATTTGGGTTAAATAGGTCGGCTGATCGGTGGGTAATAATTACCACTAAGCTACGTAACAACCAGGTTATAATGACGCTGATGACACATTGTTTTAACTTAATTAGGGAGAGCATTCAGTTAACTCTCTCCATGACACACGTCTGTAATAGAACTGTATAATTATAAGCATTCATAAATATTCATAATGATTTATAACAATAATCACAACACATTTCATAACGACTTATACGGTCAAGTGTCGTAAAACTTCACAATTGCATAATTATTTAAGTATGCAAGTATCAGTGTATTTGAATTCTCATAGTTATAATACATTATGATGTCATTATTTATGGTCATTGTTTGTTTTAAGTGAAAGAAATATCATGAAATCTATGCAAGAACACACAAAACCTAATTATTATAATTATAAAACAGTGATAATAATGCATTATAAAAAGATTATGTTTTATTGTTGTTATTACTATATTATGTACTCTTATAATAACATAATTATATTAGTAAAAATGTATGTTACGTTTTATGCATTGTTCTTGCATAGATTCAATATTTTCTTCACTTTTCTTAAAGTAAACAATGACCACTTAGAGTAAATTAAACATCACATTATATTGTGGTTATGAAAACATAATGTATTACATTTATTTACAATTAAAATACACTATGATCCTTGAAAAATGCTTGTGAAGTATTATGATTTAGTAAGTATTATTAGGTCATTATAAAATGCTGTATGTGTTATGATTATTGTAATAAATCATTATGAATACTTATTAGTGCTTATAACTATAATCATACAGTGCTATAAGCAGATTATAATGCTTTACAAGTATGTTTATGATGCATTATAGACATGAGCGTCACAGAAAGTGTCACCACGGTGGTTTGCAGTGAAATACGAGCATGTGGGTGCAGATCACCCGATCCGGTTTGGAAATGAGAAGGAAGGCACAGGGAGAGAGCAGACAGGTCAGGTCCTCGACTCTGAACCTGCAGCTGACAGTACGACTGACAGTTTTGGTGATGGCAAGGAAGGAAGGAAGGAATGAAGGAAGGAAGGAAGGAAGGAAGGGCAGCGGCCAGCGCTAAGTCTTTGCTCTAGCAGCAGTGGGACAGTGCTTAAATGACATGAGAGGAAAAACTAGTACAGCTAACGTGTTCCCGACAATCACAACAGCCAGAGTCGTATATCGGAAGAGTTCTGTCACTGATGACTCACTTGTTCCCAGAAAAACCATTTACGCAACACAGAGATTGGAACAGGCTGAGCCATCAAACTCCGGTGATGTAACTCTTTGATACGATAT
This sequence comes from Anarrhichthys ocellatus, assembly GCF_004355925.1. Taxonomy (NCBI): domain Eukaryota; kingdom Metazoa; phylum Chordata; class Actinopteri; order Perciformes; family Anarhichadidae; genus Anarrhichthys; species Anarrhichthys ocellatus. Next base: position 1,010,788 of record NW_022280072.1, read on the forward strand.
GGCTTGGACCGCGAGAGGAGGTGTTCTGCGGCGGCGGCGGCGGCGGTGGCGGTGAATGTGGTTCGAAGCAGAGCTGGGAGGCGTCCAGCTGTTCTCTAGGTGAGGCTGGCGTTGGAGCTGCTGGTGCCGCTGTTCTTCCTCTGGCCGCTCTGCACGGCGCTGGGAACCTGCAGGCCCGTCACTACCGAAAAACTGCCGTTCCACACCTGCAGGGGAAGCACCACATCAACAGGCGGTTGAAAAAACAAAAAGGGCACGGGGACAATAGAGCATTCTTTTAGATAACAGGGGTATTTATAGATGTCAGAAGGACGTTTCTCACCATGAAAGCTGGTAGAACTGGCTGCTGGAACTTGGTTTTGAAAGTGTGCATCAGCTGTTTAGTTTTGGAGTCGTAGAAAGACAGAACACCTGGAGAGAATGAAGACATGTTTATTTTAAAAAGTAGGGCTACAACTAACATGTTTTCATCGTTGGTTAATCTGTCAGTTATTTATTTTTTTAAATAATAAATTCAACTTTTAGTTTTTAAACTGTCAAAATACTTTGAAGAAAGTCCATTACAAGTGCTCAGAGTCAAACAGTCCAAACACAGACTCACTAACTGAATATAGACCACAACATATAAACCGTGTATTTGCAACATGCATTTTATTTTGCGGGGGAGAAGTTCTCAACAGTGATTCTCTCTGTGATCATTCGAACAGTGCTAAGTACGTGTTTATGGTACCTTCGTCATAGTTGACATAGACCCCTATTCTGTTTGGGATGGCACAGTCCAGTGCTCGAGCCTTGTTGTTGTGCTTTGCTGTGAGGCTCTGCTGCAGCCAGTTGTTCAGATGGATGCACCAGGAAGCGCTGCTTTTCCCCAGCTGGTCGAATCGTCCGAGGCTCCGCAGGGCGACGCCCACGGCGAAGGCCTTGCTCTCCTTGTCGAACCGCACCTCCCAGTACTGCTGGCCAGCGTCGATCATCGTGTCGGCTGTCTCGACACATAAACCCAGATTATTCATTTCTAGACTTACAGCGTCAGCACTTTCCGTAGGTTGAGATACATGTTTTGTTTTGCAAGTAAATCTAAACCCAACACTGGCTCTAGATAGGGAGGCTTTTGTGTTTTTTACGTTACCTGAAGGCCACTGTAGTTCTCCGACATGGTATTCAATCTACAACCTCACCACTAGATGCCACTAAATCCAACACACTGTTCCTTTAAATGTGGATAAATATTATGAATGCAAACAATTATCTCTCCCGATCTATTCAGGAGCTTAACATACATCTTGGAAGCCCGGCAGGCTAGCTAACTAGCTTACCTGGGTAGCTACAGGCTGGTGTAGCAAGGCAAGCTAGGCTAATACGCTAGCCTACAAACTCATTAAGGCTCGAGGCATATTTTTCATGCATTGCAGTGTACAAAGTACAAAGGGGTTTTCACTGAGCAGTGAATGTTACTCAGCTGTTAACTCTCTAGTTATTTAGTTCCACGAGTTACAACTCCAGTCTGGTGTGTTTCAACTGTTCGAGATGTAGAAATGCAACGCTGTTGTGTGTTTACAGTGTGTACTCTCACCCAGCACTGTGTAGGACTCCGCTGTAAACCTGTCCCTGCCGGGCCGGGCTGTCGGCGCTCTCTTAGGTGACATCAAAGCTGACCTGATGAGACAGACGAACAAACACTCAAAGATTAATATTTTTTTAGATGTATTCTAAAGGACAGTAAGTTCATGACCACATGGCCTTATGAGGGTTTTTATAGTAAAATATTCCTGCAGATTAAATTCACACACACCTGGCTGGGGAGTGCATCGGGGAGTTGGTTCGCGTCTTTTCCTTGCGGATGTCCTGTATCTTTCCTCCACAGCTGTCCCACTCCACGCTCAAGTCCTCCACCTTCAGGTTCTGGTGGCACGAACCAGCATCCAGTTTGAAGGTGAACGCTGCAAATGGAAAATGAGTCAGCCATCCAATATTCACCTTCACAAATTCACATTTGTTTCCTTTCCTATGCTTTCCCACACCTTAGACACACAAACACAAACACACACACACACACACACACACACACACACACACACACACACACAGATCCTCACCCACTGACAAATGTTGATAATTGGCCTGTATTCACTGTTATTGTCGTCCTCTTGTTGTTCAGTTAATGTCTTGTCTTTTGTCTTGCAATTTAAATAAATAAATAAATAAAAAACAAAATAAAACCTAGTTTGTGTTTTTCTCACCGTGGGTTTCTAGCGTGACCGGCTCAGAGAACTCTCCTGCCACGGCTTTGTTACACGCTTTCACTCTGAACGTGATGTACCGGGTGTCAAAGCGGAGACCTGAGAACAAAAAAAGAATCCCGTTATGAGTCAGACTGGTCACAGTTCAGACGACAAAAACACACAACCCTCCGTCCTACCGGTGAGTGTGTGCTCCAGCTCTCGTATCCCCTCCACCACCATCCAGGGGTAGTCCTCTCTGATGCGCGGCGGACCCTCGTGGTTCGTGCGTCGGTGCTCCAGTATGTAGTGGTCTATCTTGTTGTCGGGCTCCGGTAAGGTCCAGACTACAGTCACCGTGTTGTCGCACACCTGGGACTCTGAGACCTGGATCTCAGGAGTGGCGGGAACTGGAGAGCAGACACAGTTTGTTAGAAGGATTATCAAAGAATCCACTTCCTCTACCTCTTCTTCAACACTTGATATTTCACAACAGAAACTAATGAGCGAAACTTGAAAAATAAAGACACATGAGCAGATTTTAAATGATTATTTAAACACATTAAACGTTGATAAAGAGCTGTCACATGGGAACAAAGTCACCGCTGAATTAATAGACTTTTGCCACTTGGGGGCAGAATTACCCCAAAACTAGCTGACAGGTACACAACCATTGTTGAAAGATCAAATTTGACAGTTTCCAGCCCAATCACAATTTAAAACCTTAAAACCCGCCCACTTTAATAAAAACAAACCAAATCATAACCTTGCCACAAACCTGTGCAAAACCATAAAACCCTTACAGAAAACACATTGTAAGCACACAAATCTGCTTCAAGTAACCGAAGATAAAATGTTTCATAAATAAGATTTCGGAACCCACAGAGAGTGCAGTCAGACAATCAACGACACAAAACGCCATTTCTATGTCAAAGTTGATGACGTCAAGGTAAGTAGCTCCTCAACGACAATAGAATAAAACAATCAAACAGTTCTTAAATTGAGTGGACACAACCAAGTTTACTGAGTTTTGTATTTGTGTTTTTGACCATAAAAACAGCTTGTTTGGTCATTTTGTTTTCACAATATTTTCAGAACCACCAAATGTTGACAAAAGCAGCCCAAATTAATCAAAAGCAGGCCAAATTAATCAAAAGCAGGCCAATGGCGGAAACCTGGCAACACTGTACACTACCTATCATACACTTTAGCTAACGCGTTGTAAATGTACACATCAATCAGGCACGTAGCAACATTATTATTCATTTGGAGTAATGTTTTCGTCCACCTGATGAAGTTTAGTCTAGAACATCCGTCTCCTTGTCTACTAAATGTTCAACTATGATCAGCAGCTAACCACTACCTAACAAACAGGTGGTGTACAGTAACTACGTGGGCTGTCAAACCACACCAGTGCATTAAAAGAGGTTAAAGAGCCTCACACAGCTGCACAGTTGGGTGATAGTTCTCTGCGGTTTCATCGCTGTGAGCGGCATTACGTGTAGGCATTTGGCTCGATTATAAAATTATGATAACTGGGGCATTTTGAATCCAATGCAAAACGCGGCTTGTTTGACACAGAGACGTTGTTTTGCTCCGATTAGACTATGGTTTATCAAAGTCAAAGACACTTGTCTTGTCTGTAACATTGATGTTCATGTTTTAATGTATTTCATGTGTCTTTTGTATCTGCCATTAAGAAAACCGAGATCAAAATTTGCCACGATGGCTAAACTGGTACATGTGCAGAAATGTCTATTAGTGTGCATTTCCCCTGTAACTTTAAACTGTATAAATAAATACATCAAAGACCCAGACTGTGTTTAACTGAGGCAAAAGTTAAGGCTTGTGTTGTTACTTCTGATTTATTTCTACTGATTCGTCCACATCAGACAACATTAACCAGCGTGTGTTGACTTCTCTTTTTGTACTCTAGTTGCAAATATCAATATGAATGTTAAGTATCCAAAGTTAAAATGTTGTACAATGCCTGTAGCGATACCGGTACCCTTAAAGTGATGCTGATACCAATAGAGTACTTCATTTGATTTGTTAACCATCATGTCAATGGAGGCATTCGGTTGTGTAAAATGCCACCACCGCTACATTTAGTTTAATCTGATGCCACGGCGTGTAGTACAGCTGTACTTTTTAACGTTTTGGTGGGATCTCTGCGACGCTGAACTGACAACTCCGTCAAATAGTCAAATTATAATTTGTAATGTGCAAAAACCCTCTCATTAAAATACAATTCTGGCTTTAATTAGGTCCTAAAAAACTTATTTTGTATTATTTTTATTCTGAAAACAAGTGAAAAAATATGTTACTTCATTAAGAAGAGTTGTTTTTCATTGAAATGAACTCGTCCAAAGAACTGATTGTATCTTGAAACATGAAAGTATGAGGCGTATCGAATTACAATTGTAATATCTGAAACAAATTGATTTGCATGGAAAAGAGGCTGTATACTTTTACTGCAATGGTGAACTTTTTTACATGTTTTCGGACAAAAATTACTTGATAATTATTTTATTTTTTTAATAATTAGTGAAGTAACTACTAAATACAGCTGTTAAATAAATGTAGCGGAGCCAAAAGTGCCATCACTCCCTCTGGTTATAGTGGAGTAGAAGTATAAAGCAGCATGAAACTGGAGTCAATTACTGGTGTGAGTGATACTTAGTTAGATTACATCACCGCTGCGGTATCTGTATTTGTTGGGAGTAAAACCTGCAGACCTGGGAGAAACTTGAGGCCCTGCAACACCTCCCTCTCCTGGCTGAAATCCACCATCAAGTGACTCATGTTGTCACTGGCTTTGGCCTTCAGGGAGAGGCGAAAGGCTGGAGCCATTGTCACGCTGCGGACAAAGAGAGACACACACACAAACACACGAGCACACGGAGTGGAAACAAGCGTTGTCCATTATTCAAACGGATCAAAGAGGCGAAAAACAAGGTGATTCTAACGCTGCTCGCTAAGGAAAGGCCCACTAACTAGACTGTCAGGTTCTACCACTGAACTCATCAACCTAATCAAGGTTTAAAAGCGGAGCTAGAGAGGGAGTTCATCCAGGGAGGAGGAGGAGGAGGAGGAGGAGGAGGAGGAGGACTGACACAGGATGGTACAGACTAGAGAAGACAGTGGGAAACACGACGACAAAAGGCTCTTGAGTGGAAAGTTTTCCATACGGCTTATTGTCTATGAAATGGGTGCGGTCGCTACATGTTTTGAATGCATGCACGCTACATTATGAGATGGCTCAGTGGTTAACAGGAGGCTATGAGGGAAAAAGGGGAAGCAATGGATGGCAGAGTACCATACCTATCCTTAATGTCTTTGGCCGCCTGGAGAGGAGAAGCAGAGAGGGGGGGGGGGGGGGGGGGGGGGGG